>NC_135498.1:88192256-88344756 GCF_052857255.1 Amblyomma americanum | reverse complement strand
CGGACACCGAGAGGTCACGTGACCGGACGGACGGTCAACGCGAGTATGAGCCATTAAAGGCTTTCGCACTAGTAGCATCAATCTGTCCTCGGTCATCTACAACTTTAGAAAGGTCACTGTTGAAAACCCTCGACGAAATCCATGCTAACATTAAGAAAGTAGTCCGTTTGTTTCTAAGAAAAATATGTTTCTCAATAACATGTTCCATAACCTTACAGCAGATTTAAGTAAGCGACACAGGCGGATAGTTGTTCATGAGTGTGCGACTGACACTTTTAAATATGGGTATAACAATGGCAGAGAGGCAGTTTTGCAGTAAATAATGAGTTGCGAGTGGTTTTCGGAATATAATTACCAAGTAGAAGGACATTCATTAAGCGTACCTTTTCAAGAAGCATGTAGGTATTCCATCCGGACCGATAGCTTTCGTTTCGTCTAATTGTATGAGTTGCTAAAAACACGCCACTCTGGGTAAAGCTGTCAGTATCGATAGAAGTTTCACCAGGATGTGCTTCGTCGTGCACATCGCTTTGGCTCGTGTTTCTTGCGAATACCGATTGGAAATATTTAATAAAGTGGTCTGCTATATCCGATTCATCTGCAATAAGTTCGGCTCCCACTGGCACATGCTTTAATGCTTCCTTTGTTTTATCAAGATAGTGCCAAAACTTTCCTTAAGAATTTCTCAGACAACGACTAAGAGCGTGATTGAAAAATCTTTTTGCTTCCGATAGCAACATTTTTATTTTTTGACGTAATGCGTGTATGTCGTTTGAGTAGTCGGAGTTGAGTTCGCAGAAAGGTCAGCGAACTCCACACCTCCCAACCAAGAATGTCACGCGGACACTTGCTGTCAGTGTGACATAAAAGTCCGGCCACAAGGTTCCAAGCAGCACTGCGCACACACATACACAGCCTCAATTCGTTCCGTGCACACAAGGTTAGGACACCAATCTGCACATTCCAAAATCCACCATGTCAGATCGGTGCACCAAATTGGCAGAAATTACTTCTAGCCGCCTACATCTCGAAAAAGAAGTTCATGTTTCTTTTTAGCTTTGTCAACAAGAGTGGACCAATATTTCAAATTGTCCGGCACAGCGCCGGTTGCAAAGGCTGCCACCGCTATCGGATCAGTAGAGTTCACCGGCTCCCCGCGGGCTAAGAAGATTGCTGCTGCCATCGCGTCTGCATACACCCTTACTTTTAGTTTTACCGTCGGGTTAGGCCTGTCATCGGCAACTTGGCCTGCAGTTTGACATCGTGTTTCAGGCAGTGCTAGCTGTTTACAGCGTTGGCGGCCGGTGTTCTCCTTAGAGAAGAGCCTGCCCCCACACATTATCGTTTTACGATCACCTTCGCCGCTGAGCTTGCACACTTCTGATGAGGGGGCAGGTGGCTCAGTGTGGAAACCTACAGGAATGGAGGCATTGCCTACATCCACCAGTGCCCTATCTGCTGCGAAATTCTTTGCAGCTGTCCCTGTTAGCTCCCAATCTGATGCAGAAACATTTGCAGCTTCGGGACCTGCCTGACGCTCCACTGAAGCCTCGAGTCTGTCTCGAACAGATTCGTGCTAGATTCTGAAATGCTCATCGAAATCTGAGCTCTGATGTTCTTCATCTGGCTGGTGCCTTTCTGGCTGCTCTAGTACCGAGTGTGTTTCCGATGTTACTAGCTGCCCTACACCTTCAGCTAGATCTGTCAGCGCGCACAGTGTCAGCACCGACTGGCAAGACAACTCATCTTTGGCAGCTGGATTACTATCTACAGCGAAGAGCGTTCTCACTATCAGATCCGCCTTCTCCCCGTCCTCGACCCTTAATGCTGCGTCAGAGTTAGCGCACACTGGCTGGGGTACGATGCTGAGCTCTTGTTCGCGAGCAATACACTCATGTGTCTCCTGGGTCTGGTCTATATTGGGTTGCTCTGACAGCATGTTCGTCACAGGAGTGACTAACGCTCCTATGCCTATCTCTTCTGGTGCGACACACAAGGTTAGGCCCTGCTGTCTAACCGCTTCAGCTTTCAAAGCTGTAGTCATCGGCACACACGACAGATCAGCGTCCGCTACCTGGAGAACCGCATCTTCCTGTTTCGTTTCTTCAGAGCACTCACCCCTAGAAAGTAACTGAATTTGGTCTCCTGTTAATTTTATTTCAGTCCCTGAATCCACACAGTTTTCAGAACTCTGACCTTCGGTATGCAAGTCTCCGCATGCCAGATCATCCGTCCCATCTGGTTGACTGACCTTATTAACAATCATCTCCGTATGGGAATTTGGTTTATCAGGCGCCGGTACCTCCACCTGAGCTACTAGCTCGCACACCTCTCTCCTCACCGCGGGAATATCTTGTTCTTGCTTTTTCGAACACTCAATCATCGAATGCCCAAATTTCATGCAGTTAAAACATTGAACTGCTGCGAATAAGGCCTCGCTATCGACTTTCGTCCCCTGCCTTAATTTTAACTGCATCTGTGCAAGTTTTCTCTTTTCCAGTTCAATTTTCAGTTTCAAATTTTCAATTTCACTTAGCTGTTCAGCCTCCTCCTGCTCAATGCATCGCATCCTGCCCTCCTGATCATACCGTACGGCAGCCATCTCCGTTTTCCGCGCTATCGTTTCTAGCACATAAACACTACACCGACATGGTGAATTCGGAGAAAGCAGAACGGTCTCCTACCTTACTGGTTGCTCTCTGCCCCGGTGATCTCGTCGTCCTCCGTGATGACGACAGGCTCCTCGATGCGGACTTGAGCTTTGGATCTCTCAGCAGCTCGCTGACTTCTGCCTCGTGTGACTGGCTTGACTTGGTCGCCTGGTTACTTTTCAGCAGCTCGCTGACTCAAACCAGTTCGAGGTGGACGCCTGGTTCTTTTCAGCAGCTCGCTGACTCGAACCCTCGATGGCTTGTTGTTGCCCGGCTCCTTCAGCTCCTAGCTGACTTGAGCCTCCGACGTCCTCTCGAACTCGACCCGTGATCCTGAAGCTCTCGACGTCGTCTTGCGACGCAGCTTCACGTTTTCTCCTTTAGGACAAACAATTTGTCCACCGACTTGTTCTTCTCACCTTCCGTCCAATGCCTGGAGTAGAAAGAAGTTGCGATCCTGTCTCGACTGCGCCAGTTGAGATCCTGTGTCGACTGCGCCAGTTGCGATCCTGTGACGAATGCGCCAGTTCAGTTTCCCCTTTCAGTGGCGATGAGAGGAAACTACTTGATGATGAAATCGGGGTTTCTTGATGACCCGGTGGTTCTACTCGCAATCATTCACATTACTCAAGGAAAAGAGAAGGTTAACTATTTATTTACAACATAGGTAAAAAAACGAGAAGAAACAAAGCAAGGAGAAAACTATTTACATGACTAAATCGTGGATCAGACGAATTCAGCCCCCGCTCAACCCAGAGCGCTTGGTTTTAAACCCTCTGTCTCCGCCCTTAGCGGGGACAGCAACCAATAAAATAACAAACGACCCATCTCGTCAATCAGTGGTTAGGGAAAGGAAAATAAGGTCCGCCCACTGATCAGAGATTGGGGAAAAAGTGCTGATTAAACATTTGGGAAAGGAGAGGTTGCAATCAAATAGACAAACAGCACAAACGCGACCACCCTCTCCCACGGCACCCACGGCCCAGCCGTTACCACTTTCCTATCTCTTTCGCACACGCGACAAAACGATCCCTAAAGTGTTTACAGAATACACCGCACGAGACGAACACAGTCGTTAAGGGAATAATGGGTTTCCGGTCACTCGGCTAGTACTCAGCCGTATCGCGTGCGCCCCCGAAACCTCGTCAACCCCTTAACAACCACATGTCGACAGCTGTACATTGTTAGCGTTTTTCCCGGCGGGTCATCCCCGTGACGGCGCGGCGTAAACGAGGCCGTCCGCCGCACGAAGGGGAGGCAGGGACGGGACGGGCCCCTTTGTTGGGGACTTCCGACCCCACTGGAGCGGCCTTCCTTGAGAACACAAGACCAACGAGTTCGCAGAAAGGTCAGCGAACTCCACAGTCGGTTTTACTTCTACGCAATCTTTTCAGCTTGCGTCTCGCGTGAATGATATCTCTGGTGATCCATGGGTTGCGATGCTTTGTTTTCCCAAGTCAAGTTGGAACGTACCGGTCGATCGAGGCAAGTGTTCACGATAACTTTAAGACGCTGCCATAACCATTCAACTGATTCATTTTCGGAGGCAGTTTTCAAATTCATCAAAAGAAGTTTCCAGGTAATCCGGAATGGATGTATCAGCGGCCGTCCCGTAATCTTTGATTTCTACTCGAGCAATAGTTTCCGCAAGCCCGTCCAGGAAAATAAATTTATGATCAGATATACAATCTGTGAACTTTGCTTCAAAATCGCCTACTTTATTTGAGAGGAGCACCAAGTCTAGTAAGGACTGTGATTGAGAGGATATCCGTGTAGGTTGTCTATCTCTCTCAAATTGTAAAAGAAAGCAATATCCAGTAATATTTCCGCGCTAGAAATTTCTGTATGCCCAGGCGTAGTCAATACCCAATCAATATGTGGCAAGTTTAAATCGTCAGTCATTATCAGGCGGCTGCTCCTAGTTACATGACTGAAAAGGAACTCATTTAACTTATCGATAAAGTCAGGTGAAGTATTTGGTGGCCTGTAAATTGCTCCTATGACGTACACAGCACCAGAAAACATAATTTTACACCACGCCGACTCCGGCATTTCACTCGTAATCGTGGAAACTGAAAGCGATGACTTGGCAGTAATGGCCACACCACACCCACCGATCCCATCTGAGCATTGTGTAGCCAAGGGGAACAATACAATCAGAAGAAACAGCACTGTTGAGCCATGTTTCGGTTATGCAAACGACATGCGGGTGCTCTGACAACAATAAAAACTCTAATTCTGTGACCTTGTTAAGAATGCTACGAGCATTCAGCAGAACTATCCTGGGCTATGAATTATTTGCACTTTTTTAGGTGATTCATTATGGCAGTCACCTGCTGTTGCTGATTCGTTATGGCTGTTCCGAGCACCCGTATGTTGGGTCCGGCAGAGCAAACGCTCGTTTCCAGTGTCGTCCTCTCACTTTATAGATGTCCGCGCTATTTCGACGGTTTTTGGACATTTTTCGGTTCTAATTAATTAACAAATCATCCTATAGACAGAGTATTTTTGCGCACAATCCTCATATTATCCTCTTACGATTACAACTATTCGTTTGGTCCTACCTCTTCTGAGAACGTCAGAACTGCTGCCGACACGTTTTGCGGACAGGACCACGCCGACATAGCCAAGTAATGCTTTCGCATTAATAAAGCGCTCACTATAACCCACCCCTAACAGGAACACAACCGTCGTACTGCCACGTGTGGCGTCATCACACTGTCAATCATTTTGCGATAGAGCTGGCTCAGATCGCCCATCGTAGACTTCGGCCAAAGCGGCTGTATTTTCTTTTTACTCAGACATGCAGAAGTTTCTATGCAAATTCGCCCGCGTGCTGAGACCATTCCCCTCTACCAAATCGAATATCATAGAGACGCACCAAAGAGAGAGCCCTTACACATCTGTCTCCTCCGATCTCCATGCCTCTTTCAAGCTTCTTTATTCTTCATCTGAATTTTGTCATGTGCACGAGCAATACAGTCGCGACCCGTGATGGGCGCGTTGCGACGCAAGATGTCTAGAATCATTCCCTATACCTTTATGCTCAGAAGCAGTTATCGATTTTATATGAACAATCAGAGCCGATAATCTGTGGCTTTTGTCTGCTACCATGGAAGCACTACAGCAAAGAGGTCGACGCCCATAAATGATGAGATGAAACCATTTCGAGTTGCACGTTCTTTGCGACAAGCTGAGCAAAAGCAGGTACCGACGGCTCCCGAGGCAAAATACCCTCATTGATTGTCCGATAACGAGGCGACCGAGAGTCTCTCGCTGAGGCACGCGACTGACATTGCATAACGCATGTCCAATGCAACGGAGCTGCGCAGAGGATGATGCAACTCAACGACGCCTTAAATCAGTCACTGTGTGAGTAGAGGAAAAAGCGGCGCACAGAAGAGATTGTGGGTTGTTTAAGTCTAACAGCGGTTCAAGAAAAGCAGAATAGCAAACGTCTCAGTAACCCAGTGCACGCTGATAAGGCGATACACCTGGAATAGTTTTACGCCGCGTATCGTATAAGTGCGCGCGCCTTTTGCGCGACGCGGTTTGGCCTGTCGTGCGCTGCAACGGATGCCTGCGGCACTTCACGTATCGATTACGCGCACTTCGCGCACACAACTAGTATAACGGGAAGATGCATGCAGTACACTGTGCAAATAGCACATTCCGCCACCAAAATAGCCAGTAAAGTCACTGGTTAAATCTCTCAAGCTAGGCTGCCTTGACAAAGTTGACATTTGGGCCTCCGTCGAGGCTCATCACGATCTGCGCTGTATTGGTGAACATCCCCTGGTTCGTCCACCACTGAACTATAGTACGCAACACGTCGTCCTAACCCCAGCACATGACACTAACACTTGATAGGAAGACGTTCTTGGTCACCATCTACTGAAGCACACCAAGGAGTACGCCAGAAGTGGTCAGTGCTGACGATGTGCAGGAGCTCAGCCAAGCTCCTTTTGCACTGGGGAGCAAGGACAGGGAGCTACTGAGCCGCCTTGAAGGTCAGTCGAGAGGTGACCAACGAAAACTTCTTTAGGCATAAGCTGTGTGCACGTCCAATTGAAGGGTCTGCAGGCGCCCACATGACTCGAGTGCTGAACAGGGAGCACTGATCAGGGCACCCGGTGTGGTGCCACCATCAACAGTGTCGTCACCCACGTTGTCAATGTATCCAGGATAGAAAGCAGTGAGTGATTCAAGGCTCGCAGGCATACACGGAGCATAGGATGTCGCCGGCAAGCCCCAACTATCCTCACCTCGTCAGTGCATCAAAGAGTTCTTGGCTGGTGTTGTATCGTAACTAGGACAAGAAGACAGCAGACGCAGCAATCGATCTCATACAAGCCGTCCTGTATTCTCTCTCCTCCTCCGTTACTCATCTCGCGAACAACGCTTCGTCGTCTTCCTCACCACATTTCCGCCGCACTTTACAAAAAAAAAATATGGGAGGTAAGAGTTGTTCTAATCCATAACGTAGCCTTTAAACTTTGCGGGTAGCTTCTTTAGGCGTGTGCTTCTGCGGAGCGAAGTAGGAGTAGCTGCTGATGAGATACGCGATGGTTGAGGAGTGGCTGCCGGTTCAGGAGTGGGCTTATCCGGGCGCAATGAAGGGTCCTGACTGACATCAGCGGTATGGGGGGTATGCTGGGTTGGAGGCGTATTACAAGATGAACTCTGATTCGCGTTTCCGGAATGAAAATTGGTCGGCACTCGGTTGCAGTCGATGGGCGGCTAAATGTCGGCGAAAAGAGCCGCCGGAGCTGAGGACCATAATTGCTGCTGAACGACTTCTTTACGAACAGCCGAAAATTTTGATGACTGCCACACTCGCCCATCATCCAGCAGGTATGAGGCACGTTCACGTCACTCCAGAACTCTTCGAGGCTTCGAAAACTGAGCACACAGCTTGCCTCGTACAGTCGGCTTGCGAACTCGCGCCTACTCGCCGATCTGAAAGTCACTGTGCTTGGCTTCACTCTGCCGGCCCGCATAAAGCTTATATTTATTTGGCTTGCTTCTGCTCAAGCTTCTGTCGCAAGAGCTTAAGCGCTTTTGTGGCATCTGTCGAAAAGCACTGATTCAGCAGGCCCACGACATTAAGTCTTGTGCGGGGCAACCGGCCATGAAGCAGGACGGCTGGTGCGACTCCTGTCGTGGCGTGTGGCGTACATCGGTAGACACGGAAGCAGTCCACAATAGTCGTACGTAGGTCACGTCGTTCGTAAAGGGCGAGCTAAACCTATGCCTTGAAAACAATATTAAATCGTTCGACAAGTCGATTGGCTTGGGGGTGATAAACCGAAGAGTAGCAATGGCGTATCCCCCATTCCTGGAGAAAAGTTTGCATATCCGCAGATGAGAACTGTGGTCCGTGATCAGACACAGTCTGCTGAGAATAACCCTCTCGAGTAAAAAGCCCGAGGAGAAATTCTTGAACTGTTGCATCTGTGACAGTATTTGTGAAAGAAACTACTGGCCACTTACTATAGTAGTCCATAAGTGTGACTGCGAAGCGACAGTCACTAGGAGCTTGATAGAAAGGTCCCACGACGTCAATGGCAACCTTATCCCAAGACTTGTCTGGGAAGGCGACAGGTTGCAGAGGAGCTACAACTGGTCGAGCCGACCTGTCACATGACTGACACATGACCGTACCAATTCTTCAACGTGCTCGTCCATTCGCGGGCACCAGTAGAGCTCTCGTAGTCGGCTTTCCGTGCAACTGATTTCGGTATGCGACTTGTGCGCGATGTTCATGAGGCCTTGTCGCAAACTTTCGGGAACGACTACTCTGTCACCTCGTTACAATACGCCCTGTAGGATAGACAACTCTGCGCGTGGGAGATAGTACGGCCTAAGATTTTGCGGCAGGAATTTCTTGTCAGACAAGGTCGCAGATGCAAATTGCGTGGCCTGCGCAACAATCTCGTCGCTGATGGCTTCCTCTTGTAGCTCTTGTAAAATCACAGCTGGGTATAGCAGGCAGACGAAATCATCCTTTTATCTTCATTTGTAGGGCCGCAATGGCATCTAGGCCAAGCAAAGCTGTCCCTCCCGAGACAACATACAACAGGATACAGCCGGTACGGTCGTATAATTTTGCTGCCGTAACAAAACACCCATTGGCAATAATTCTAGACTTAGAGTAGTCCATGAGTTGAACTGAGGTTCATTTAAGCGGGAAGCTGTCCGCGAAGTATCGCGGTAAAGATCTTCAGAAAGAATAGACACTGATGAACCGGTGTCAGTCAGGAAGCGGATAGACTTGCCTTCAATCAAGACAGAAGATGGTCAGGTACCGCAGTGGATGCAGTGAAAAAGAAGGCCCTTTCTTCGTGGCTTAGTTGTGCAGCCAGTACCAATGCATCCGTGGAGTCAGAATGTACGACCAACCGCACAATGGGCACCTTTCCTTCGTGTCGTCTCTCATCGTTGGACCGGCGACCAACCTGCGACGCGTCGGGCCGCATCCCTGCTACAGGCGTGATCCTACTGAGAGCGGATGTCGCGAAGCCTTTGGCCCGCCGCAGTGCCTGCGTATCTCTGACCTGAACAACGTTCATGGCGATGGTTTACTTAAAGTCTGCAAGTTGTGCTCGGGTCTTCCTGCCAACACGACCCTGGGAAGCCTCGTTCTGCCGGAGGTCAGCAGCACATCGCCTATTATGCAGGAGGAAAATTCCACCTTTGAGCGGCTCAGGCTGGAGCGTCATGGAGGCGTTCGGTTTCCTGTGTTTGCGTACCAGCCGTCATTCGTGTCTCCGGACGAGGCCCTCGAATGCGCAGCGGAGCTGGGGGTCTGCGATTTAGGGTCTGCCGGCCACACCCTGAGCACCCTGTATGCCTCATGGGCTCACGCAGGCTTGTGCAGCCATGGACGATGCTAAGGAGCACAACCAGGGCCTGTTCACCATGCGCCAGGTGTCTGTGGACTTAAAGCGAGCGAGGTGCTATCTGCAAAAGAGCCGCCCGTTATTTGCTAATATTGTGCAGCCCAGTGTTGACGGATGGCGTGGCATAACGCAGTACGTGACGCTCAGTGACGCCATTTGATTATTGCTTGCTTATTCTAGTACATTCCAAGGCCATCGTCTTGTCTCGTTTGTGTGTGTAACGGCTGTGCATAAGTAGAGGTAAATATACTTAACGGTACGTGTGAAAATAGTAATAAATGAATAAAACGGAGTATTCTCGTAAGACTAATGCTTTGAGTACGTTTGTCTGGCGGCTTATGGAAGGGCGCTTGGCGACCAGGAGCACGCTGACGAACCCCATCGGAAGCGACCTCGCAGTGCCATGAAATTTTTTCTTAGTTATGTAAAATCAAATCAGGCGTTTTAGCTGCACTGATTGATAGGCGTGTTAGTAGTGGCCACGCGATTTGAACCCGTAGCTTTAAATGTCAGGGCTAAGCTCAAGTTATGCATTATGGGCTTGGACAGGGCATGTAATGCGAAGGCAAGATAACCGCTGGTCGTTAAAGGTAACGCAATAGATTCCAAGAGAACGCAAGCGTAGCAGGGGGCGGCAGAAAGTTAGGTGAGCGGATGAGATAAAGAAGTTTGCGGGGGTACGGTTGCCGCAGCTGGCAAAGGACAGGGTTAATTGGAGAGACATGGCTTTGCCCTGCAGTGGGCGTAGTCAGGCTGATAATGATGATGATGATGATGATGAAGTGTTATAGAAAAAATGCGGGAACGTTACGGTATACTTGACCTACAGTGAAATCACTGACAGCAACACGAACTGGAGCAGGTCAGTTTGATAATTTCGCTTCAAAACGCGGCTCTCATAATCGGGACAGACCTAGAGTTGCGCGCGGATGGAGTGCAGGAGTGTCCAGAAACCTCAATTACCCTTTATGGAGACAAAACGGTAAGGCGCCCGTGTGCTGTGCGATGTCAGTGCACGTTAAAGAACCCAGGTGGTCGAAATTATTCCGGAGCCCTCCACTACGGCAATTCTGTGTTCCTTTCTTCTTTTACTTCCTCCTTTATCCCTTCCCTTACGGCGCGGTTCAGGTGTAGAACAATATATGAGACAGATACTGCGACATTTCCTTTCCCCAAAAACCAATTATTATTATTATTATTATTATTATTATTATTATTATTATTATTATTATTATTATTATTATTATTATTTTGTAGACCAGCCGTGGTGGCTCAGTGGTTAAGGCGCTCGGCTACTTATCTGGAGTACCCGGGTTCGAACTCGACCGCAGCGGCCGCGTTTCGATGCAGGCGAAACGCTAAGGCGCCCGTGTGCTGTGCGACGTCAGCGCACGTTAAAGATCCCCAGGTGGTCGAAAATATTCCGGAGCCCTCCACTACGGCACCTCTTTCTTCCTTCTTTCACTTCACCTTTATCCCTTCTCTTATGGCGCGGTTCAGGTGTCCGCCGGTATGTGAGACAGATACTGCGCCATTTCCTTTCCCCAAAAACCAATTTTCATTTTTCTCCGGGCTATCAGGGCCTTAGAGGTAACGAGGCGTCGGACGCGGCCGCCCGAGTGCGAACCCACTGGGCACCTCATCCTGGCTCCTCCATCTCAGAGATTAGGAAACCGTTTCTGCGGTTCAGGGAAATTCTGAAATTATATTGCAAACGGCATCGGCCTTTCCCGGTGCCTGCTAAAGGCCTGAGTAAAGCCGATGAGCGAACTCAGACGCCTGCAGACCAACGCTTTGTTGTGCCCTGCAATAGCAAAACATTTTGACCGCAAAATTGATGGGCACTGCCCTCACTGTGGGGAAGCGTCCGATAACTTCCACATGGTTTGGGCCTGTCCGAAGAATTCTTCCCTTCCCCAAACCTTTCCCCTTCAAGAGGGACATGGGAGGCAGCCCTGCTGAACTGCTCGAGGCTGGAGTCTCAAAGGCCTCTAGTCCAACGGGCGCGAGTAGCGGCCTTGTCCAGCGGGGTCCCGGACTAAGGGCTCCACCTATGTAAGGATCCATTTTTGGCCTGCAAACTCTCTTCACTAAATAGTTTTCGCCACCACCACCGTCGTAAAGGAAGGGAGGAAGGTGGGAGTGAAAGAAGAGAGAAAGAGGTTCCTCCGCACAATTACTGACGCCTAATTAGCCGATTTGTTTGTGGGCTATCTTTATCACTATATCATGGCCGCCGTGGTGGCTCAGTGGTAATGGCGCTCGGCTGCTGACCAGAAGGACGCTGGTTCGCTACCGGCCGCGGCTGTCTCATTTCGATGGAGGGGAAATGCTAGACGCACGTGTATTGTGCGATGTCACTGCACGTTAAAAGAACCCCAGGTGGTCGAAATCTAGGGAGCCCTCCACTACGGCGTCCCTCATAGCCTGAGTCGCTTTCAGGCGTCAAACCCCCATAAACCGAACCATAAACTGAGAAAGCATTTGGCTGGGTGGAAATCTCAGCAGTCATACAGGCATTGCGGAATCAGGGTGTAGAAGAACCGTATGTAAAAATACTGGAAAATATACAGCTAACTTTAGCCCAGTTAACTTTAGCCAGGGTTTAAAAATATGCCTCGGCACTCTAAGCCGACGTGACCAAATGCATGTTGCTGGCTGTTGTATGGAGCAACTAACACTATTTTTTTTGTGTTGTGCTTAACTGCATAAGTAGTCGAGATTAATTAAGCAACTTCGCAAGCGACAAAGACAGGCGAAAAAGTCCAATGAGAAAGTTGTAGAACGGTCCGCAAATAGTCCGATTGAACAGTTTCTCACTTTTCATCTATTACGTATCGGCTTTTTTTCGCTCACTGCTGGTGCCTGCGAAATACAAAAAAAACGTGACATGTCCGCTTGCGCGCCGTGATTGCAGTGCTTTCAAACGTTCCGTGTAGGAACGAACTGATCATTTAGTCCGGTGTGCTGCCTCCTAAAAGGTGACAGGGCAGTGAAGCAGCAGCTGGCTGAGATATGGGCCAGCGGTATGCCTCCCCTGCGGCGCTTGATAGCGACAAGCAGACACAGTCCCTATCGCTTAAGCTTGCGTAAATCGCACAGCCAGCGCCTGCGTCACAGCCCTGTCACCTTTTTAAGCAGCAGCACACCGGGCTAAATGATGTGTTCGTTCTTACACTGAACGTTTGAGAGCACTGCAATAGCGGCGCGCAAGCGGACATTTCGCGTGGATTTTTTTTTTTTGTATTTCGCGGGCACCAGCAGTGAGCGAAAAAAAGCCGATACGTAATAGATGGAAAGTTAGAAACTGTTCAATAGGACGATTCGCGGACCGTTCTACAACTTTCTCATTGAACTTTTTCGCCTGTCATCGTTGCTTGCGAAGTTGCTTAATTAATCTCGACTAATTATGCAGTTAACCACAATACAAAAAAATAGTGTGAGTTGCTCCATACAACAGCCAGCAACATGCATTTGGTCGCGTCGTCTTAGAGTGCCGAGACATATTTTTAAACCCTGGCTAAACTTAGCTGAGACACCCTGTATATACGAACTGCACAGCTACAATAGTCCTCCCTAAAGTCAGCAATAAAATTACAATAAGGAAGGCTGTCAGGCAAGGAGACACGATGTCGCCAATGCTATTCACCGCCTGTTTACAGGAGGTATTCCGATGCCTGAATTGGGAATAGTTTGGGATAAGAGTAAACGGAGAATACCTAAATAATTTGCGATTCGCTGATGACATTGCCCTGCTGAGTCAATCAGGAGGTGAACGGCAAATCATGATCAGTGAGTTAGACAGACAAAGCGAAAAGGTGGATCCAAAAATTAACATGAAGAAAACCAAAGTAATGTTCAACAGTCTAGCAAGGGAACAGCAGTTCACAATTGGCAGCGAGGTGCTGGAAGTGGTAAGAGAATATGTTTACTTATGGCAGGTAGTGACAGCTGATCCGCATCATGGGAGGGAAATAACTAGAAAGATAAGAATGGGGTGGAGCGCATATGGCAGGTTCTCTAAGATCATGAATAGCAGGTTACCAATATCCCTCAAGAGAAAAGTGAGAGAGAGAGAGAGGGTTTATTGATAGGAAAGGCAGAGAGGTTGGCCTGAAAAATAAATATCTGGCCTGCTACTATGCTCTGGGGGACGGGAAGAGGAGATAAAAGGTCACGATGAGGGACGATGATGATGGGAGGAGGAAGATGAAAAACTACTTTAAAAAAAACAAGGCACACTTTCTGACAAAACAGAAAAGTGTACAACAGCTGTGTCTTACCGGTACTCACTTACGGGGCAGAAACGTGGAGGCTAACGAGGTTCAGCTTAAACTAAGGACAACGCAGCGAGCCATGGAAAGAAAAATGATAGGTGTAATGTTAAGAGACCGGAAGTGGGCAGAATTGGTGAAGGAACAAACGCGTGTTATTGACATCTTAGTCGAAATCAAGAGGAAGAAATGGGCTTGGGCACGGCATGTAATGCGAAGGCAAGATAACCGCTGGTCGTGGATTCCAGAGTGGATTCCAAGAGAAGGCAAGCGTATACCAGGGGGCGGCAGAAGGTTAGATGGGCGGATGTGATCACGAAATTTGCAGGAATAGGGTGGGCGCAGCTGGCAAAATGCAGGTTTAATGGAGAGACATCGGGGAGGCCTTTGCCCTGCAATGGGTGTAGCGATGCTGATGATGATGATGAAACCGAACCAAATTTCATTGCCGAGGAGCGCTGACATTCAGCTGCCTGTCCCGGAGTTTCCACGCGTGGCCGAAGATCACGTCTGTCGCATAGAGGAACAACGCCGTACAGAACCTCACGCAATGGACTCTGGGCGGCAAGGAGCGGACAGGGCTCGCAAGCGGAGCTAGGGCTCTCACGTCTTCTTCAGAACTTCGATCTTGTCGGCGAGTTCCTGGGGTGGACTGAATCTGAGCTACTGTAATATTTTCCACCTGCCGCGGTGGCTCAGTGGTTAGCGCGCCCGGCTACTGATCAGGAGTACCCGGGTCCGAACAGGACCGCGGCGGCCGCGTTTCGATGGAGGCGAAACGCAAATGCGCCCGTGTGCTGTGCGATGTCAGTGCACGTTAAAGATCCCCAGGTGGTCGAAATTATTCCGGAGCCCTCCACTACGACACCGCTTTCTTCCTTTCCTCTTTCGCTCCTTCCTTTATGACTTCCCTAACGGCGCTGTCCAGGTGTCCATCGAGATGTGGGACAGATACTGCGCCATTTCCTTTCCCCAACAACCAATTTCAATTTCATTTCAATATTTTCCTACCCGGCTTAGATGTTGAGAGAAAATTTGTTTTTGGGGAAAGGAAATGCCCCAGTATCTGTCTCACATCTCGATGGACACCTGAACCACGCCGTAAGGGAAGGGATAAAGGAGGAGTGAAAGAAGAAAGGAAAAATGAGGTGCCGTGGTTGAGGGTTCCGGAATTACTTCTACCACCTGGGGATTTTTAACGTGCACTGACATCGCACAGCACAGCGTTTCGCCTCCATCGAAACGCTGCCGCCGCGGTCGGGTTCGAACCGGGGAACTCCGGATCAGCAGCCGAGCGCTCTAACCACTGAGCCACCGCGGCGGTAATTAGATATTGAGAGCCTGACAATTTCGTTGACACGGTGGGCCTCTATTAGTTCATCGATGGTGTTGTGCACCCCCAGCTGTAGTAGGCGCTCCGTGAATGTGCATAAAGGGAGTCCCAGAGCCGTCTTAAATGCCTTTCATATAATACATCCAGTTGGTGTTTCTCCCTCTTGCTAAAACGCAAGTACGGGGTGAGCTAGACACATCTCAAAGCGCTTGGATGGAAGCAAGGACACGATCTACGTCGGTGCGGCTGGACCCGTTAACGTGGGCGCGGGAACAGCAGCTGTTTCAGCCCGTGGGGATATAATCGCAAGCAGCCATATCCAAGCGGTGGATATCACATCGGATGAAGAAGCTATCGCACTAACGATATCCAAGAATAGCGAAGCAACGGCTATTACCGACTCACATGAAGCTGTATGCTATTACATCAGGGGCCGCGTGGGCGCTCCGTGTCCGAAAAAAAACTGGGAACGTATAATCAGTTGAATGTATAGATTTTCTGGACGCCAGTGCACCTCTCAACCACGGACAATGAGGCGGCCAACGCAGCTGCTCGAGCTCTCCTCCTCCGAGCATCTGGCACGCAGCCTCTCTCTGACACCATTAACCCCTTACCCTAACTAAGCTAGACACAAATTACGGAGTACTATAAGACCATAAGAGGAAAATATCCTCTTCCTCTCATAACCCATAACAAATTCCAATAGCACATAATCAGGCGACTAGAAGCTAATACTCTGTCCAATCCCTATTTAATGAGTATAGGTTATCCAGACACATGCGATTCCTCCTGCCCCTTCCGTGGAGCAGTTGGCACGCTCTTTCACACAGTTTGCGAATGTCAAGAAAAACCCACACTTGGACAGCAATCCCTATTCGGCATATGAGCGCTGGGGGCAACCCTCATAACCACACTTCCCTCGACCAGAAATCCTTCGTTGCGAGGACCCGGATTATGGTGGCGACAGTGGGTTCTCCTACTGAACAAACGTGGTATTCACGGTCTTAATGTTTTTCCTCCTCCTCCTCGAGGCGCGTGCGATTTCAGAGGTGCGGGAGAGCGAGCTCCAAGCCAAGCGTATTTACGCCAAGACAGTCACGTTCATCTGCTTGCGGTAGCGGCGCATTCGCCGTAACCACAGCGATGATGTATCTAAATCGTAAATCCAAAAAGCATCAAGCGCAAGATACGAAGCAGCTGCTAGAGCTAATAATCCGGATTATCGCGAAGGCATAAAGGTATTTCGCGTTTGTGATGGGTTTTATGGCACATAGGCAGCTAAGGCCATCATGTGCCAAACACAAGGTATAGAAAATTGCCTTGTGCTGGATTTTACACAAAAAATAACAAACCGGTGGTGTGAAGGACCAAATGTTTATTTCACATCACATAGTGAAGGTAAAAGGCATAAATATTTTTAAAATGGCTAATGGTTAAAAGCTTTAAAGAAGAGCAGGTAACCTCAGCGGCCATCCTTTGCAGGGCAAGGATGTCGAGGCTCTTAACCAATGAAATAGACACCTTAGCCTTCTTCTCAGGAGTGAGAAAGTGGCTGAGGTGTACCAAAGAACAGTGAGGCGTTCACAGTTCATTAAGACAGCCAGCTTCTCGTAAAAAGTTAAAAACGCCAGAAATTTCAACAATTGCATTTTCACTCAAGACTAGCGGTGGGTGAAATGGAATACATTGACTATAAAATTGACTAAAATACTTTTTCCTTAGTTTTTCTAGGTTTGAACACGCGAGTAAGATATGGTTTAGTGTGACCTCGTCTCCGCATCTTTCACAAACAGGTTTGTCTTCTTTTGTAAGTAGTTGTGTGTCAGGTGTGTGTGTCCTATGCCAAGACGACATAAGATTACTTCAGTGAAACGTTCCTGGTGCCTGCAGGACTTCCATTCCCCCAAGGTGGGCTTTATGAAGTGTAGTTTGTTGTTGAGTTCATTATCCTACTCTTTCTGCCATTTGTTCTTTAATTTGTTATGTATCAACTTCATGCAGTCTTTAAAAGGTATGTCCACATTTTTTATTTCACCATTTTGAGCTCGTACTGCTGCTGCGTCTGCTCTCTCGTTACCCTCTATGCCGACGTGGCTTGGGACCCAGCAGAACCTTATCGTATGTCCTTGTGTTGTGAAATTTTCCATGTTGTGTATGATTGTGCCTACTAAAGGTTCACATTTCTTGACTGCAGCGCTGTGAGTAGGCTCAGGGAGTCGGTGTATATTATACTGTTTTCGATGTTCTCACGTAATATTTTGTCCACAGCCGTACAGACTGCATAGCATTCGGCAGTAAAAATTGATACATAACTTGGTAATCTTGCTATTTTTTCCCATTTCCCCTGTACTACGGCACTTCCAGCATGTATCGCTGTTTTGGAGCCATCTGTGTAAAACTCCATGTAGCTTGAATATTTCTCTTTCAAAGACAAGTATTTTTGTAGTAGGTGTTTATGTGGGGTTTGTTTTTTACGAAACTGTGTAAGCGTGAAGTCACATGTAGCGGGAAGGCAGTACCATGGCGGCAATGGATCGTGTCTCGGTGCAATTTTAGGTACATCATTTAATATTCCCAGTTCATGACATGTATCTTCAAAGCGTAATAACAAAGGTCTGATTGATTGTGGTTTATAATTGAACAGTCTTCTAGATGTGCACTTGGTAACTATGGGGTAACAAAGGTCCTTTGGTAAGGATCTCATTTTCAGTACATATGCGCAGGTAAGAATTGCTCTTCTGTTTGCAAGAGATGGTTCATTTGTTTCTACATATAGACTGTTTATTGGGGATGTTCTGTATGCACCAGTTGATAAACGGAGACCCAAGTTTTGTATAGGATCCAATTTTTTTAGGTATGATGGTCTTGCAGACCCATACACAATGCATCCGTAATCCAAAGTGGACCGTACTACGGAGCGGTAGATCTGTCAAAGGCATAACCTATCGGACCCCCAGTGTTTCCGTGAGAGTATCTTTAGTATATTTACCGATCGGGAAGCTTTCTTTTTGAGGGTGTTTATGTGGGGTAGGAATGTGAGCTTTCATTCAAAAGTTATGCCTAGGAATTTATGCTCTTGTTTTACTTGTAGAACAGTTTCATTCGAGTGCAGGGTGGGATTAATCTGCACGCCTCTTTTCAATGAGAAAAGGACGGCAACTGTTTTTTGTGGAGAGAACTTAAATCAATTTTGGTCTGCCCAAGTCGCTAGTTTGTTCAGTGTAAGCTGTATCTGTCTTTCGCATGTTGATAAACTGGAAGTTGTGCATGAAATTTGAAGGTCATCAACATATACGGAATACATGATGGACTTTGGAATTATTTGCCATATTGAGTTCATTTTTACGATAAAGAGCGTGGTACTTAGAATACAGCCCTGCGGTACGCCATTTTCTTGGGTGATTTTTTTCGGAAGCGTGCAACCTAGATGTGCACGAAAGGAACGGTCAGAGAGGAAGTCTTTTAGGCAGTTTAGCACCCTGCCACGGATACCTATATCCGCAAGGTCACGAAGAATCCCATACCTCCAGGTGGTATCACAAGCTTTTTCCAAGTAAAAAAATACTGTCAGACAGTGCTGTTTGTGTATGAATGCCTCACGGAGTGTGTTTTCAATACGGTCGAGATGATCGTTTGTACAGAATGCTTTTTTAAATCCACATTGGTGGATATCAAGAAGTTTTCACGATTCTAGGATGAACATTAAACTAATATTTAGCACACTTTCAAAACTTTTAGCAAGACAACTCGTAAGTGCTATTGGGCTGTAGCTACCAGCCGAAGTTGGCGGTTTTCCAGATCTCAGGAATGGCACAACCACAGCGTTTTTCCACGCCTCTGGTATTTTTCCGGACTACCATATTTTATTGAAGAATTTTAGAAGAGCTTCTACAGCATCTTCGGGGAGGTGAGCAAGCATTTCATAATGGATTTCGTCTGGGCCTGGTGCTGTCTGTTGGCTGGCCGAAAGTACTTTACGGATTTCTTGTAGTGTAATTAATTTATTGTAATGTTCATTTGCACTGCCACTTGTCGGCAGTCGTTGTTTTTCAGTTGTGTTCTTGTGCTTTAAAAATGATTGGGTGTAATGTTAGGAGCTAGAAACTGTGGCGATGTGTTCCCCTAGTTTGTCGGCCTGTTCGCTAATGCTTGTTTGTGTGTCCGGAGCTGTTAGCAAAGGAATTGTGAAAGGAATAAAGCTGCCATTAAGTTTGCGGACTTGCTCCCACACTTGTTTCGATGTAACTGAACTATTTATGGACGACACATAGTTTTTCCACGAAGTTTTTTCAGCATTACGACGGATATGTTGTGCTTTTGCTCTCGCATTTTTAAAATTTATCAGGTTGTCGTGTGTGGGGTATCTTCGGAAAGTTCCCAAGGCTTTGTTTTGATTATTTTTTGCTTCTCTGCAATCTTGGTTATACCAAACCTTGTGGTTTCGGCGCACTACTCCTGACGACTGCGGAATAGCTGGACGTGCAGCCACAATTATACATGTAAAAATTTCATTTATTTCGTCAATGCTAAGATCATCCGAAAATATTTTCTCCAGACAGGCCTTTTATTGAAATAGTGGCCAGTCCGCTAAGTGCAGTTTCCAACGGCGTGGTTTAGTTGGAATGATTGGGGGTAGTGATTAAGAGTTAAATATCACTGGAAAGTAATCACTTCCGTACGGGTTATCAAGAACATTCCACTTAAAATCTGTAAAAACTGATGGAGAGCTAAAAGGCAAGGCTATGCAACTCATCTTACCTAAGGATGAAGAGCAATATGAGGGTTTACCTGTATTGAGTAAGCAGACGTTGTTGCACAGAAAAAAATCTTCTAAAACCCGACCTCTAGTGCCTGTCTGTTCACTCCCCCAAAATGGGGAGTGAGCATTAAAATCTCTGACTACCAGATATGGCTCCGGTAACTGATTAAAAAGTGCTTCTAGGTCATGGAGTGTTACTGTGAGATGTGGTTGAAGATACACTGTGCATATGGTAATTGTTTTAAAGCTAATGACAGCGACTGCAACGGCTTCATAATTCGTCTAGAGGTTGATTTCATGCGTTGCAACACCGCTTTGAACTACAACAGCAACGCCTCCTGAGAGCCTATTCGCCTGCTCACGGTCATGGCGAAAGACTTTATACTTTTTAAAAATATTTTTGTGTAAGGGTCCCAAATTGGTCTCCTGAAGGCACAGTGCCACAGGAGACAGAGAATTTAAGAGATCTGTTGCATCGCCATAGTTATTTATAATTCCACGGCAGTTCCAGTGGATAAGACAGGTGAGGCTGTACTACGACCTCCTACGCGTTGCCTGCTACTCCAGGTTCCCGGAAAATATGGCTGAAGCCAAGCTACGTTCATCTAGGAAGCTTGCCGGCCAGGCGACGGAATTCTGGTGGAGGTGCATTTTGTTGCACCTAACCAAGTTACCCAAGAATCCTGTGGAGAAGGCAGGACTAAGGACACTTGACGGAGTACCCCTCACGGACCAGGTGAAAAGTTTAATCGAAAAGGGACCCAAGTACAGTAAAGAACCAAGAACCAGCGCCCCTGAGCTCCTGTCGTTGAACAGGCGCTTAGCTTCCAGAGCTGAATCCGAGGACCAAGAACGATGCCTTCTCGACGGTGTGGACAGCCTCTCTAGAACTGTTTCAAAGAACGCGGTGCGGCGTAAGGACTCGGTGCGCGATGTTGTGGCCTATTTCAAAGACAATTCCCTTCGAATCCTGCAGAGTGACAAGGAAGGAGGCTTCGTAGTGCTCACAGCGGGGATGTACAACGAAAAAGCCATGTGTGCCGTCAAGAAGAACTTTATTGCCACGAAACGTATGCCTGCTAAGGTAAAGACCGCAGCTGTTTCCCTGTGCACCAAATTTGAGCTGAATAAGCTTGCAAAAAGCATAGCAGATTGCAATGAGAATAGCCTAAAATTTTTTGTCACTGCTAAGACTCATAAACCGGGAATACATTTCAGGAGTATCGTGAGTGAACGACACACTTGGCAGCAAATGCTGAGCCAGTACCTCCTCAGAAACTTGAACCCTCTCTGTGTCAAAGATCCTTTTGAGATCAGGAATTCGCATGTCATAGCTAGTTTTCTACAAGACAACCGTTCAATTGGCAGCATGTTCTCCATAGACGTTGAAGACCTTTATTATTCTGTTCCCCACGAAGAATTGTTTACCTCCGTTCAGAACTGCATTGAAGAGAATGGTGTGATAGCTTTTCAAAATTCAGCTGGCATAAATGTTGGAAACTTCATGTCACTTCTTGAATTTTATCTGGGTGCAACGGTGGTTAATTTCGAAGGCAGAGCGTATGTGCAAAAGAGTGGCATATGTACTGGTTCATGTGTGGCGCCTGTGTTGTGCAAGATTTTTCTCTCTTCCATTGACCGCGATTTAGACCAAGTTTTAGACAAGAAAAAAGTAATTAAAGTTTTTAGGTACGTTGACGATTTTTTAGTGTTTTTAGAAAAACTAGAAACTGTGACCTACCACGAGACTGTGGTGGAAATTTTATCTGCCTTTAGAAAGTTTGGAAGGGGGCTTAACTTCACTCATGAGGTTGCCATAGACAACAAGTTGCAGTTTTTAGATCTACAGATTTCTGTGAATGATGTGCATGCTTGCTGGGGCTATAAGCCTCGTGCCCTCAAGGAAATAATGCCGTTTGACTCAGCCCAGTCCAAGACAGTAAAAAGAGCCGTTGCAACCATGTGCATTCAAGAAGCGATCAACAAGTCTTGTATTCATGCTGTCCAGGAAAGTTTTGATGACCAAGTTTCTAGGCTGCTATCGGCAGGCTTTCCTTTGTCCCTGTTGGTTATGGTCGCAGAAACATTGCTGCAAAGGAACAAGAAAGTTAGAAGAGAAAAGGTGAATAACGTAAGGCCACAGGTGATTCCGTATTTGCATCGCGTGGCCCACAACATGAAAAAAGTGGCGAATAAATACAAAATTCCTGTGGTTTTTTCAGCGCCCTGCAAGCTCAAAAGCCTTTGTCCTAAGGTGAATGAGGAAAAAGCAAAAAAGGATTGCGAAACGAGGCATAAACACCGATATGTTGATTGCAAGGTGGGAATTGTCTATCAGATTCCACTTTCATGTGGCAAAGTGTATATTGGCCAATCCGGACGATGCCTGAACAAGCGCCTGCGCGAGCATGAAAAATGCCTCGAAAATGGGAGCGGAACAAATATGGTAGTTCACTGCAAGTCATGCAAATGCTCACCATTTTTAAACAGAACAGAGTTCATTGGCAGAAGCAAAGATGCGCTGACGCGTGAACTAATTGAGGCGTTCCATATCAAAACGAAAGGGTCGGAATGCGTCAGCAGCCCTTCGGTGACGACGTTTTCTAACGAGTATAGGTTTTTAGATAAACTGATTTGATTCAAGCGTGATATTTGCGTGTCATTCGCATGTGGGATCGGGTGATTATGTTCTTGAAGAAGGGGAAATGTATAAATGTTGCGATCGTTCTTTTTGAATAAAACCAGTTGAGAGTGGCGCTTGTTCCGTTCGTCTCTGTCCCTTGTGTTTTTTGTCGCGCTACAAGCATCCCCTCGAGCAAAATGAACCAACTCGCCCAGCAAAATGTTTTATTGGCCATTATAAATTTTAAGGGGATGTATTCTGAACCTCAGGTCCCTCCTTTTTGAGGGCCTGTTATCATGTTTTTTTTTTCTTTTTTTCGGTCAAGGGAGCCCCGCCGCCGTTGCGGCCGAGGCAAGCTCCGAGTTGTATCCATCGCCTCAGTGGAGGCGCTGGAGTTCCGCAGGGAACCCACGGGCAGGAGGGTGGTGGACTTCTCCCGAACGGGGGAAGCCTTGCGGGCTGCCGACTTGGTGGTCGGCGGACCCGTTTGCGGGAGTGGCATAGCAGCTTTCGCTGCATCTGCCAGGGGCGCGGACGGCCCTGCCTCAACCTCATTTGAGCTGGGCAGTGTGAGCTGGGCAGGTGCCGAAGGCCGCTGTGATGCGCCGCGCCCGCGCACCACATCGGCTAAGTTTGTGTGCGGTGTGATGGAGAAAGTGCCATGTGACATTGCATAACGCCTTCTTGCCTCTTTAAACGTGATATTGTCTTTTGTCTTTATTGTAATTATTTCCTTTTCTTTCTTCCAGGCAGGACAAGACCTTGAATAAGCAGCGTGGTCACCTTCGCAGTTTGCACAGCGTGGCGCGGCATCGCAGTCGTCTGATTGGTGGTCATTTGAGGCACATTTAGCACAGGTGTTATGGCCTCGGCAGCTTTGTGAGCCGTGACCGAACTTCTGGCATTTGAAACCGCGTCTAGGGTTGGGTATATATGGCGAACGGAGATTTTTGCATAGCCTACCTCGATTGAGTCGGGTAGGGTGCAAGAGGCAAACGTTAGGACCAGGTGCTTTGTTGGAATCTCTTTGTTGTCTTTGCGGATTGTAATTCTATGGACGTTGGTTACATTTTGAGGAGAAAGTCCTTCAAGCATCTCTTCCTCTGTTAGGTGCAGAAAGTCATTGTCCGATATAACAACACGTACTGTGTTCAATGATCTGTGTGGTGTGACAGAGGCAGGAATATCGCCAAAAGTTTCAATGTTTGCAAGCTTTCATATTGGAGTAATGTCGAGCAGTTCGAGCAGGAGGTCACCGCTAGCCAAGTTTGTGACTTTGTACTGAGGGCGCAAGGAATCTGTAAGAACTCTTGAAACAAGGAACGGGGATGTTTGTCTGGCTGGCTTTTCTGTTTCTTTACTGTGGACGATGTGGTACTTCGGTAAAGTTGTCTTCTTTTTGTTGAAAAACTGGGATGTGACATCGGTCCGCCCCATTTTCAGAGGGCGATCATTAGTAAGCAGGGAGGAAGCCATAAAAAAATCTGTTCTTCGGCCATGGTGCCAGCCACCCACCATGGAGCCCAACAAGAGAACGAGACAGGAACT
This sequence comes from Amblyomma americanum, assembly GCF_052857255.1. Classification (NCBI taxonomy): domain Eukaryota; kingdom Metazoa; phylum Arthropoda; class Arachnida; order Ixodida; family Ixodidae; genus Amblyomma; species Amblyomma americanum. The sequence goes on along the minus strand of NC_135498.1, from coordinate 88,320,666 downwards.
TTAAAACAAGCCCTGCCCACGCCAGCCGTACACCACTCCTATAACCAAATATGACGCAACTCAGAGTGGTTGGCCACACAAGGTTAACCCTCGGCGCCAGGAAAAAAGGAAAAACGAAGATGTGAGTAGGAGACAGGATAGTTGTGAGAAAGGGATAGGAAAGTGAAAGACGGAGGGGAGGACAGGAAAAGGCGACTGCCGATTTCCCCCGGTCGGGTTAAATTCTGCTGCCAAGCCTGAGCTGAATACATGCCTAACAATCAAAAAGAACTCTGTCTGGCACTGCAAGCTCGCTTCTCGTCTCCTTCGTCCGTGTGGCCCTGGTGGCCGAGCGCAGTCCCATGAGCCGCCAGACAAACGTAATGAAAGCACAAGTAATCAGAAAATATTCCCTTTTACGGACTGATTGCTATTTATCTGCGTACAGTTATGTTCAGCTATACCTATGCAGAGCGTCTATATACACAAAAAATACAGCTGGGTATTCCAACGTACCGTAACAAGTTAGAAATTATCAAATTTTTCGAAGAGTATTAAGGAATACGTTATGGTACGCCAGCAGTAACATTCGGTAAATCCAGCTGTGTGCCACTGTCACCGGGCTTGCAGAAAGCGGCACGATAGCAAAGTACAGGTGGCTGTCCTGCACATAGAACCTCGCCCTTTTTACGTCCATGGACATCTTGAGCACGGATTTCCCCGACAGCACCACCAAGTGTCCCCACAGGGAATCCATGCCACACAGTTCGTCGAATGCGGCAGCGCAGTGATGTGCGGCAGGAGCTGCTGGCCCTCTGTCGAGGCTCATCATGAACCACGCTGAAGTGTTGAACAGGCCCTGGATGAGCCCCTTAGCATCGTCCATGGCTGCGCTATCCCACACTATGCCGCCCTATTCAGAGCTTAAGACAATCATATTTGACAGGAAGATACCGTTGGCTACCATCCACTGAAGCAGACCAAGGACTGCGTCGGAAGCGCTGTGTGTGCTCACGATGAGCAGCTCAACCAAGCTTTTCTTGCACTGGGCACCCAGGACAGACAGCGACTGAGGAGCCTTGAAGGTCAGTCTAGAGGTGACAAACAAAATCTTCCTTAGACATGGGCTGTGTGTTGGGCAATCAAGGACATCCAAGTGGAAGGACTGGACGTGCTCCCGTGCCTGAGGTGCCGAATAGAGCTCACCGATGCGAGCTCCCTGTGTGGTGCCATCATCGGCAATGTGTGCCATCAGTGGGCCACAGGATGTCGCCGACAAGTCCCAGGTGGCACAACTTCAACTCGGCAGCGCATCCTAGAGCCTGGACTTAAGCTGGAGATACGGACAAAGGCAGGTGCACAGGCAGAGGATACCGAGCGCAGCCATAACACTCGAGCCTGAAAATCTCAAGGGTGGGATTTCTCTCCTGCATCATAAGCGATGTGCTTCTGACCTCCGGCAGAACGATGCTTCTCAAGGTAGTGTGGCAGGAAGACCCGAGCACAACTTGCTGACTTCAAGGGAGCAATCGCCATTAACATTGGGCAGGTCGAGGTCACGCAGGCACAGTGGCGGGCCAAAGGCTTCGCGAAATCCGCTCTCAGCAGGTTCACACCTGTAGCAGGGATGCGGCACGACGCGTTGCAGGTTGGCCGCCGGTCCAACAATGAAAAACGACAGGAAGGAAAGGCGCTCAAAGTGTGTTTGGTCATACACTCGCACTTTATGGATGCAATGGTACTCAAGCCATGCATAGAGCGCATTCGTTTTCTCTGCCGCCACCAGGGTACCTGACCCCGTAGTCATCCTTGTCGTCATAGGAGCGCAGACGAAGCTAGCCCGGCTCAAACTCTGTCAACACCAGCCAGGTCGCCCGCAGGCCTGGTTACCCGAGGCAAGCTTCTCGAATGGGCAGCGTTCTTTGAAGGCATCGGTGCTAAGGCCACACAGCAAGCGTTCGATTCTCGTGCGCCAAGGCCAATGGCCCCTGCCGGGCGCTATCTTTTGCAGAGCTGTGGACATAACACAACATCCATGCTGGTATCCAGGATACAACTCGTCACAAAGATATTCTGTCGGCGTTGCAGTATGGCAGGAAGCAGGTCTGGTTTCTCCAGAGGTGTTGGCGCCGCGATCGAACAAGGCGTTAGTACTCGCACTGCGATGCACAAGCCGATTGTGGTCACTCCTAGATCAAGAACTCTTGTTTCATCCACAATTTCCGTATCTTCAGGTGCGCCCCTGGCGATCCCCGGATTTCACGCTATCTGATCACGCGCGGGGACGCGCAAGTCAGATTTAGAGCAGTAGCGGAGCTAACGAAGCCTACACTTCGAACACGAGAACACGAGAGCGTTGTTGTTGTTTGCCCCACCAATGGCTCTGCCTGCGTCTTCGTCTTTGCTGTGTCTTCGCGTAACTCAGCACTGTGAATGGTACAAAACTTTCACTTCCAGTTTCGCTTTCTTGCTCTTCTCACAGCTTTATTTAGTAGCGCTATAGGCTGACTAGCATCTTAAATTATAGCTAAGCCTTGCAGTACATTCAAAGTTATTGTTAATTGCTTTGCGTGGGCTTATTTGGTGTAAGGGAAAAAAATTATGTGGGCTCTTAAGTCTGCTTGCGTGGAGGATTGCGAAAGCATGTGTTTTGAGGAAAGGAAACGTTTTTGACGAAAGGAAAGGGCGCTGTAGCTCTCACATCTCCAGCTATCAGGCCTGGCGCAGTATCTGTCTCACATATCGGCTGACACCTGAACCGCGCCGTAAGGGAAGGCATAAAGGAGGGAGTGAAAGAAGAAAGGAATAAAGACGTGCCGTACTGGAGCACTCCGGAATAATTTCTACCACATGGGGATCTAACGTGCGCTGACATCGCACAGCACACGGGCGCCTTAGCGTTTCACCTCCATCGAAACGCAGCCACCGCGGTCGGGTTCGAACCCGGGAACTCCGGATCAGAAGCCGAGTCCATTAACCACAGACCCACCACGGCAGGTAAAATGAAAGTTGGTTTAAGAATTTAAGAAAAGGAAATGACGCCTGTCTCGCATTGCTCTGTTTTCTTTCCTCAAAAAACCAATTTCTTTTTCAATCTGATAATAATAATAATTGGCTTTTGGGGAAAGGAAATGGCGCAGTATCTGTCTCATATATCGTTGGACACCTGAACCGCGCAGTAAGGGAAGAGATAAAGGAGGGAGTGAAAGAAGAAAGGAAGAAGAGGTGCCGTAGTGGAGGGCTCCGGAATAATTTCGACCACCTGGAAATCTTTAACGTGCATTGACATCGCACAGCACACGGGCGCCTTAGCGTTTTTCCTCCATAAAAACGCAGCAGCCGCGGTCGGGTTCTATCCCGGGAACTCCGGATCAGTAGTCGAGCGCCCTAGCCACTGAGCCACCGCGGCGGGTTCTTTTTCAATCTGGCTTTATGAAATTAGCTGCATGGTTTGCGCGTCATTTGGAACCGTATTTAATTCCATATCTCCGCATACAACGAGAAATAATACAGTTGTAAATATCACCGACGCTATATTAAATATATGATGTCTTGTGTGAGCGCCTTTGATGTCGTTTCGAAGAAAGCAAGATGTTTAACAAATAAAATATGCCTACTACTGTGTATGTGTAAGTATGTGGAAACCGCCAGTCGCTCGACCACAAACATAGCCAGGGAGAGCAGCTTTTCGTTTTCGACCAGGGTTAACCTGAGCTAAACCACCAGCAATTTTTTTGACGGACGGTAATGACGCAGTAACTGTCTCACATATCCCGGCGGACACCCAACCGCGCCGTAAGAGAAGAAATAAAGGAGGGAGAGAAATAAGAAAGAAAGAAAGAAAGAAAGAAAGAAAGAAAAAAAGGAAAGAAAGAAAGAGACATAGTGCAGGTTTCCTGAATAATTTCGACCACCTGGGGATCTTTAACGTGCACTGACATTGCACAGCCCATGGAAAATTGTTTTTTTGGGGAAAGGAAATGGCGCAGTATCTTCCTCTCATATATTGGTGGACACCCCAACCGCGCTGCAAGGGAAGGGATAAGGAGGAACTGAGAGAAGAAAGGAAGAAATAGGTCCCGTAGTGGAGGGCTCCGGAATAATTTCGACCACCTGGGGATCTTTAACGTCTAGTGGCATCGCACTGCACACGGGCGCCTTAGCGTTTCGCCTCCATCGAAACGCGGCCGCTGCGGTCGGGTTCTAACCCGGGTACTCCGGCTCAGTAGACGAGCGCCTTAACCACTGAGCCACTGCGGCGGGTCAATGTTCTTCTGGACGCTAGGGCACCACTCTACGACGGGCAATGAGGCAGCCAGAACCGCTGCTCGAGCGTTCCTCCTCCTCCCAGCATCTGGCACGCAGCCTCTTACTTGCACCATTAACAACCCCTCACCCTTACTGAGCTACGCAGAAATTACGGAGTGAGATAAGGTAACAAAAAGGAAATATCCTCTTCCTTTCAAAATCCTTAGCAAATCTGAAGAGCAGATAATCGGGTGACTAAAACCAATACTCTGTCCAATCCCTGCATAGTGAGTAAATGTATCTAAACATGGTATCCACACACACGATTCGTCCGGCCCCTTCAGTGAGTGGGACAGTTGGCACACTCTTCCACACACTTTGCGAATGTCAAGAAAAAAAATGGCTGGGGCTTAGCTAAGGTTAAGCCTGGATATCTCGAAGCGAAAAGGTTCGGTGATGCTTATTGTTTAGCTTATGGTTATGCTTTGCTGCGTCGTTTAGCGAGACGTTCTTCTCGTTGTTCGGGCGTCTCGCACGCTCGTTGAGCCTTCAGCCTTTCATTTCTTCGCTCCTTTTCAGCCAACTCCGTGGTAGCACTTCTGTATCGGTAGTATCACTCTCTTCTCTTTCCATGTTGAATGCGCACGCCTATTCTGTGGCAAGCGGTTATATAGTCGGCCTCCGCGATAAACACGCGCTTGCGGCGAACGTCAAACGATGACGCATAATAATAATAATAATAAATAATAATAATTGGTTTTTCGGGGGAAAGGAAATGGCGCAGTATCTGTCTCATATATCGTTGGACACCTGAACCGCGCCGTAAGGGAAGGGATAAAGGTGGGAGTGAAAGAAGAAAGGAAGAGAGAGGTGCCGTAGTGAAGGGCTCCGGAATAATTTCGACCACCTGGGGATCTTTAGCGTGCACTGACATCGCACAGCACACGTGTGCCTTAGCGTTTTTCCTCCATAAAAACGCAGCCGCCACGGTCGGGTTCGAACCCGGGAACTCCGGATCAGTAGTCGAGCGCCCTAACCACTGAGCCACCGCGGCAGGTATGACGCACAGTGCGCGGTTGTGGCCACCTGCGCCGGGCGTGACCTCACGCACGGCAGCGCCGAAAGGTCAGGCGACGGAGTCGGCGGCGGCCACCTGTGCCGTGCGTGACGTCACTCGTGCTCCGACTTGCGCCGGATCGCGCGGAGCGCGGTGTTGACTAGCGTAGTGAAGCTTTTCGCTTCAAAACCCAGATTTGGAAAGCTATCCCGATCCGACATATGACCTCTGGGAGGCAACCCTTCACTGCCACACTCCCCTCGACCAGAAATCGGTTGTGAGGGTGGTGGTGAAAGCATTTATTTGAAAATTGCAGAGAGGTTGCGTCGGGAGCAATCCCTAGTGGGCCGCTCCCCTTACAGTACTAGGTGGAGTCCCTTATTCAGGGACCCCATCGGTCTGGGCCGCCACTCGAGCTCGCTGAACTAGGGCTTGTTGGGCCGGTACGTAGGTCCAGGCAGCTGAACAGAGCCGCCTCCCAGTCCTCTCGGGTAGGGGAAGGGGTTAGGGGCGGAAGAGAAGGATTGTGTTGGCATGCCCAGACCATGTGGAATGTGTCAGCCACCTCCCCACAGAAAGAGCAGAGGCCAGAGAATGAAATGTCGAAATGTTTGAGCACTGCCGAGCACAGTAGAGTGTTAGTAAAAATTCTAAGCAGTATTCCCTCGCCCGCTTTCCCTAGCCCCTTGAGAGGAGCCGGGTACTGGCGGTGCGAGTCCCGGTAATAAGCGGAGATATCATTGCCGGACTATGGTGGCGACCAATGGGTTTTCCTGCTGAACAAACGTGGTATTCACGGTCTTAATGCTTTTCCTCTTCCTCCTCCTCCTCGAGGCGTGTGCAATTTCAGAGGTGCGGAAGAGAGAGCTCCAAGCCACCCATGAGACTATAAGACCATCACTTTCATCTGCTTGAGGTAGCGGTACATTCGCCGTAACCGCACCGATGGTATACATCTAAATCGTGAATCCACAATCCATAAACCACAAAATACTTAAGAGCTGCTTGCGGTAATTCTCCGCAATACCACTTATGTATATATTTTAAATCTTGCAAACTAAAAATTGGAAACATATGTATAACTTCTGCCTAGCCCCGAAATAGCAGTGTAGCGGCTCGAATAACCTGGTCGCTAGAAGAGAAAAAGTATTTTTATTAAATTCTGCTGCCAAGGTTGAGCTGAATATCTGCCTAACAATTAGAAAGAACTGCACCTGGCACTGCAACGTCGCTTCTGCCGCCGATTGTCGTTGTGGTCCTGGTCGCCAAACGCAATCACTTGAGCCGCTAGACAAACGTAATCAAAGTAACCCAAGAAATTCCGTTTTATGCATTTATTACCATTTTCAACGTACCTTTATGTTTAGATCTAGCTATGCAGAGCGTCTATAAACACGAACAATACAGCACAACGGTATTCGAATGTCCCGTAAAACATAAGCCAATTATCGAATTACATCGCTGAGTTTCAGGTATACTGCGTTACGTCAACACTGGGTCCGCCCAGCTGTGTACCACGTATCCAAGATTAGCAGACAACTGCACAATGATACCAAAGTACAGGTGGCTCTCCTGCAGGTAGCATGTCGCCCTCTTTACGTCCATGGACACCTGGAGCACGGATTTCCCCGACCGCACCACCAAGTGTTCCCACAGGGAATCCATGCCACACTGTTCGTCGAATGCGGCAGCGCAGTGATGTGCGGCAGAAGCTGCTAGCCCTCCGTCGAGGCTCATCCCGAACCACGCAGTCTTGTTGAACAGGCCTTGGCTGAGCTCCTTAGCATCGTCCATGGCTGCACTATCCCACACTATGTCTTCCCATTCACAGCATAAGACATTCACATTTGATAGGAAGGCATCGTTGGTTACCATATACTGAAGCACACCAAGGATTGCGTCGGAAGTGATGTCAGTGCTCACGATATGCAGCTCAACCAATCTTCTCTTACACTTGGCAATCAGGACAGAAAGCGACTTAACAGCCTTAGAGGTCAGTCGAGAGGTGTCCAACGAAATCTTCCCTAGGCATGGGCTGTGCGTTGGGCCATCAAGGACATTGGCCAGTATTGCACGTCCAAATGGAAGGTGTGGAAGCGCTGGCCTGCCTGAAGTGCCGAATAGAGCTCACCGATGTGAGCTCCCCGTGTGGTGCCATCAACGGGGCACACGATGTCGCCGACGAATCCCAGGTGGCACAACTTCAAATCGGCAGCGCATTCTAGAGCCTGGGCTTAAGCAGGAGGCAGGGACAACCGTTGGTGCACAGACAGAGGATACCGAACGCCATGACCGCCATGACACTCGAGCCTGAGCAGCTCAAGGGCGGGATTTACCTCGTGCATAATAGGCGATGTGCTGCGGACCTCCGGCAGAACGAGGCTTCTCAGGGTAGTGTTCGTACGAGACGAGAGCACAACTTGCTGCCTTCAAGGGTATCATCGCCTTTAACGTTGGTGCGGTCCAGGTCACGCAGACACAGCGGCGGGCCAAACGCTTCGCGGAATCCGCTCTAAGCAGGTTGACACCTGTAGCAGGGATGCAGTACGATGCGTTTCGGGTTTGGCGCCAGTCCAACGATGAAAGACGACAGGAAGGAAAGGCGCTCAAAGTGCGTTTGGTCGTACACTCGCACTTCGTGGATGCAATGGTACTCAAGCCACGAATAAAGCGCATTCGTTTTCTCTGCCGCCACCAGGGTACCTGGCCCCGTAGTCATCCTTGTCGTCATAGGAGCGCAGACGAAGCTTGCTCGGCACAAACTATGTCAACACAAGCCTCGTCGCCCGCAAATACGTGTTCCACGAGGCAGGCTTGTCGAGTGGCCAGCGTTGTGTGAAAGCGTCCGCTGAGCAGGAGCGCTCGGTGCTAAGGCCACGCAACAAGCGTTCGAGGCTCCAGCGCCAAGGGCAATGACCCGCGGCAACGCTGCTGTTTCTTGCTCTGGGGAACGTAACGCGTCCATGCTGGTATCCAGGATTCAACTCGTCACAAAGATACTCTGTCGCTGCTGCAGTATTGCAGGAAGCAGGTATGGCTTCTCCAGAGGGGTTTACGCCGCGATGGAACAAACCGTTGGTACTCGCACCGCGATGCGCAAGGCGCTCGTGGTCACTCCGGGAACAGGAATTTCCCAATTTCCGGATCTTCAGGTGCGTCCTTGGCGATCCCTTAATAGCACGCTAACTGATCATACGTCGGGACGCGGTCCGAAAGTCAGAATATCTGAAACAGTAGAGAATCTCGCGAAGCCTACACTTCGAACACGAGAGCGTCCGCCATCAAAGGGCTCTGGCTACGTCTTCGTCTTTGCTATGCCTTCGCGCAACCCCGTTCTGTGAATGGTACAAAACCTTTCACTTCCAGTTTCGCTTCCCTGCTCTTCTCACAGTCTTTCTAAACAGCGCTTTAGGCTCACTAGCATTTAAGAATAGATCCTAAGCCTTGCAATACATTAAAAGAAATTGATTGATTGATTTGCGGGGGATAAGTGGTGTAAGAGAAAAATAGGCGAAAATTAGGAGGACACATGAGCTTCGCCTAAAGAGTAGACACTGTAACGCCTTCTCATTTTCATCTATTTTTACTTTTCTATTTCATTTCTAGCCAATTACCAATCCACAACATTTCTGATAACTGTCATCGGTTGCAATCGCAATTACCGATCACATTACTGTTCACCAATCTATTTTCGATTACCAATCACCAGTCATTATCTAGGTTACACTGCACGGCATACTACGACACTACATAGTCATACACAAACACACAATTTGTTTCAGTACAATGCCGCGGTGGCTCAGTGGTTAGGGCGCTCGGCTACTGATCCGGAGTTCCTGTGTTCGAACCCGACCGCAGCGTCTGCGTTTCGATGGAGGCGAAACGCTAAGGCGCCTGTGTGCCGTGGGATGTCTGTGCGCGTTAAAGACCCCTGGTTGTCGAAATTATTCCGGAGACCTCCACTACGGCACCTGTTTCTTCCTTTATTCTTTCACTCCCTCCTTTATCCCTTCCCTTACGGCGCAGTTCAGGTGTCCGCCGAGATACGTGAGACAGATACTGCGCTATTTTCTCCCCCCCCCCAAAAAAAAAAAACAATTTTCCACTATTAGGCATCATAACACCGCCTTTTCATTTTGCGCAATTTCTGGCGCCTTATTGACATATTTACGTTTTGCTTTATTTTTCATTACTGAAAAATCAGAGCGCATTCCAAACACGGGCGCCGCGATGGCTCAGTGGTTAGGGCGCTCGGCTACTGAGCGCAGTACCCGGGATCGAACCCGACGGCGGCGACCGCGTTTGGATGGAGGTGAAACGCTGAGGCGCCCGTGTGCTGTCCGATGTCAGTGCACGTTAAAAGATCCCCAGGTGGTCGAAATTATTGCGGAGCCCTCCACTACAGTACCTCCCCCTTTCATCTGTCAGTCCCTCATTTATCGCTTCCCTTAAGGCGCGGTTCAGGTCTCCGCCGATATGTGAGATAGATACTGGGGCATTTCCTTTCCCCAAAAGACCAAATTTCCGTGTGCTGTGCGATGTCAGTGCACGTTAAAAGATCTCCAGGGTGGTCCATATTTCCCTGAGACCTCCACTATAGCACCTCTTTCTTCTTTCACTCCCTCCTTTATCCCTTCCCTTACGGCGCAGTTCAGGTGTCCGCCGAGATATGTGAGACAGATACTGCGCTATTTTCTCCCCCCCCCCCAAAAAAAAACCATTTTCCACTTTTAGGCATCATAACACCGCCTTTTCATTTTGCGCAACTTCTGGCGCCTTATTGCCATATTTACGTTTTGCTTTATTTTTCGTTACTGAAAAATCAGAGCGCATTCCAAACACGGGCGCCGCGATGGCTCAGTGGTTAGAGCGCTCGGCTACTGAGCGCAGTACCCGGGATCGAACCCGACGGCGGCGACCGCGTTTGGATGGAGGTGAAACGCTGAGGCGCCCGTGTGCTGTCCGATGTCAGTGCACGTTAAAAGATCCCCAGGTGGTCGAAATTATTGCGGAGCCCTACACTACAGTACCTCCCCTTTTCTTCTGTCAGTCCCTCATTTATCGCTTCCCTTAAGGCGCGGTTCAGGTCTCCGCCGATATGCGAGACAGATACTGGGGCATTTCCTTTCCCCAAAAGACCAAATTTCCGTGTGCTTTGCGATGTCAGTGCACGTTAAAAGATATCCAGGGTGGTCGATATTTCCCTGAGACCTCCACTATAGCACCTCTTTCTTCTTTCACTCCCCCCTTTACCCTTCCCTTAGGGCGCGGTTCGTGTGCCAACCGAGATATGGGACACAGTTACTGCGTCATTTAGAATCGCGAGGCAAGTGTTATCTGAAACTAAACTAAAAATCTGTACAGCTTCTTCTGCCTAGCCCCGAAATTCCAAGGTACCGGATCTTACAACCTGGCCGCTAGAAGAGAGACGTTTATTAAATTCTGCTACCAAGCCTGGGCTGAATATATGACTAAAAATAAAAAAGAACAGTATCTGGAACGGCAAGGTCGCTTCTCCTCCCGTTCGTCCGTGTGGCCCTGTTCGCCAAGCGCAGTCTCATGAGCCGCCAGACAAACGTAATCAAAGCACGAGTAATGAGAGAATATTCCGTTTCATGCATTTATTGCTATTTTTATACGTACCGTTATGTTTAGATCTAGCTATACAGAGCGTCTATAGACACAAACAATACAGGACAATGGTATTCGAATATCCCGTAAAACGTAAGCCAATTATCGAATTACATCGCTGAGTTTCAGGTATACTGCGTTACGTCAACACTCGGTCCACCCAGCTGTGTACCATGTCACCAAGATTAGCAGACAACTGCACAATGATGCCAAAGTACAGGTGGCTGTCGCCCTCTCTACGTCTCGCCCTCTTTACGTCCATGGACACCTGGAGCACGGGTTGCCCCGAAAGCACCACAAAGCGTCCACACAGGGAATCCATGTCACACTGTTCGTCGAATGCGGCAGCGCAGTGATGTGCGGCAGAAGCTGCTAGCCCTCCGTCGAGGCTCATCCCGAACCACGCAGTCTTGTTGAACAGGCCTTGGCTGAGCTCCTTAGCATCGTCCATGGCTGCACTATCCCACACTATGTCTCCCCATTCACAGCATAAGACATTCACATTTGATAGGAAGGCATCGTTGGTTACCATATACTGAAGCACACCAAGGATTGCGTCGGAAGTGTTGTCAGTGCTCACGATGTGCAGCTCAACCAAGCTTCTCTTGCACTTGGCAATCAGGACAGAAAGCGACTTAACAGCATTGAAGGTCAGTCGAGAGGTGCCCAACGAAATCTTCCTTAAGCATAGGCTCTTTTTTGGCCGCGAAGGTCATCGGACAAAGACACGCACGGAATCAATGTGGAAGGATCGCAGTAAGTTATTCAGGGCGTGCGAGAGATAAACGGGGCACAGAATGTTTCTCGCAAATCCCAGGTGCCACAGCATTTCGGCAGCGAATCCTGTGGGGCCTGGGCTTCAAGTTGAGATACGTATGATAGCTCGTACACAAACAGTTGAAATTAACGCGGCCAATACACTAGAGCCTGAGAAGCTCAAGGGTGAGAGGCTTATCAGGGTGGTGTTGGCAGAAAGACCCGAGCAAAACTTGTCGTCAGAACGAGGCTTCCGAGGGCGGTTTTGGCACGAAGACCCAAGCAATACTTGCCGGCAGAACGAGGCTTCTGAGGGTGGTTTTGGCACGAAGACCCGAGCACAACTTTCCGGCAGAACGAGGCTTCTGAGGGTGGTTTTGGCACGAAGACCCGGGCAATACTTGGCGGCAGAATGAGGCTTCTGAGGGTGGAGTTGGCACGAAGACCCGAGCAATACTTGGCGGCAGAACGAGGCTTCTGAGGGTGGTTTTGGCACGAAGACTCGAGCAATACTTGGCGGCAGAACGAGGCTTCTGAGGGTGGTTTTGGCACGAAGACCCGAGCAATACTTGGCGGTAGAACGAGGCTTCTGAGGGTGGTTTTGGCACGAAGACCCGAGCAATACTTGGCGGCAGAACGAGGCTTCTGAGGGTGGTTTTGGCACGAAGACCCGAGCACAACTTTCCGGCAGAACGAGGCTTCTGAGGGTGGTTTTGGCACGAAGACCCGGGCAATACTTGGCGGCAGAATGAGGCTTCTGAGGGTGGAGTTGGCACGAAGACCCGAGCAATACTTGGCGGCAGAACGAGGCTTCTGAGGGTGGTTTTGGCACGAAGACTCGAGCAATACTTGGCGGCAGAACGAGGCTTCTGAGGGTGGTTTTGGCACGAAGACTCGAGCAATACTTGGCGGCAGAACGAGGCTTCTGAGGGTGGTTTTGGCACGAAGACCCGAGCAATACTTGGCGGTAGAACGAGGCTTCTGAGGGTGGTTTTGGCACGAAGACCCGGGCAATACTTGGCGGCAGAATGAGGCTTCTGAGGGTGGAGTTGGCACGAAGACCCGAGCAATACTTGGCGGCAGAACGAGGCTTCTGAGGGTGGTTTTGGCACGAAGACTCGAGCAATACTTGGCGGCAGAACGAGGCTTCTGAGGGTGGTTTTGGCACGAAGACTCGAGCAATACTTGGCGGCAGAACGAGGCTTCTGAGGGTGGTTTTGGCACGAAGACCCGAGCAATACTTGGCGGTAGAACGAGGCTTCTGAGGGTGGTTTTGGCACGAAGACCCGAGCACAACTTTCCGGCAGAACGAGGCTTCTGAGGGTGGTTTTGGCACGAAGACCCGGGCAATACTTGGCGGCAGAATGAGGCTTCTGAGGGTGGAGTTGGCACGAAGACCCGAGCAATACTTGGCGGCAGAACGAGGCTTCTGAGGGTGGTTTTGGCACGAAGACTCGAGCAATACTTGGCGGCAGAACGAGGCTTCTGAGGGTGGTTTTGGCACGAAGACCCGAGCAATACTTGGCGGTAGAACGAGGCTTCTGAGGGTGGTTTTGGCACGAAGACCCGAGCAATACTTGGCGGCAGAACGAGGCTTCTGAGGGTGGTTTTGGCACGAAGACCCGAGCAATACTTGGCGGCAGAACGAGGCTTCTGAGGGTGGTTTTGGCACGAAGACCCGGGAACAACTTTCCGGCAGAACGAGGCTTCTGAGGGTGGTTTTGGCACGAAGACCCGAGCAATACTTGGCGGCAGAACGAGGCTTCCGAGGGTGGTTTTGGCACGAAGACCCGAGCAATACTTGGCGGTAGAACGAGGCTTCTGAGGGTGGTTTTGGCACGAAGACCCGAGCAATACTTGGCGGCAGAACGAGGCTTCCGAGGGTGGTTTTGGCACGAAGACCCGAGCACAACTTTCCGGCAGAACGAGGCTTCTGAAGGTGGTTTTGGCAAGAAAACCCGAGCAATACTTGGCGGCAGAACGAGGCTTCTGAGGGTGGTTTTGGCACGAAGACCCGAGCAATACTTGGCGGCAGAACGAGGCTTCTGAGGGTGGTTTTGGCACGAAGACCCGGGAACAACTTTCCGGCAGAACGAGGCTTCTGAGGGTGGTTTTGGCACGAAGACCCGAGCAATACTTGGCGGCAGAACGAGGCTTCCGAGGGTGGTTTTGGCACGAAGACCCGAGCAATACTTGGCGGTAGAACGAGGCTTCTGAGGGTGGTTTTGGCACGAAGACCCGAGCAATACTTGGCGGCAGAACGAGGCTTCCGAGGGTGGTTTTGGCACGAAGACCCGAGCACAACTTTCCGGCAGAACGAGGCTTCTGAGGGTGGTTTTGGCAAGAAAACCCGAGCAATACTTGGCGGCAGAACGAGGCTTCTGAGGGTGGTTTTGGCACGAAGACCCGAGCAATACTTGGCGGCAGAACGAGGCTTCTGAGGGTGGTTTTGGCACGAAGACCCGGGAACAACTTTCCGGCAGAACGAGGCTTCTGAGGGTGGTTTTGGCACGAAGACCCGAGCAATACTTGGCGGCAGAACGAGGCTTCCGAGGGTGGTTTTGGCACGAAGACCCGAGCACAACTTTCCGGCAGAACGAGGCTTCTGAGGGTGGTTTTGGCACGAAGACCCGGGCAATACTTGGCGGCAGAACGAGGCTTCTGAGGGTGGTGTTGGCACGAAGACCCGAGCAATACTTGGCGGCAGAACGAGGCTTCTGAGGGTGGTTTTGGCACGAAGACCCGAGTAATACTTGGCGGCAGAACGAGGCTTCTGAGGGTGGTGTTGGCACGAACACCCGAGCACAACTTTCCGGCAGAACGAGGCTTCTGAGGGTGGTTTTGGCACGAAGACCCGAGCAATACTTGGCGGCAGAACGAGGCTTCCGAGGGTGGTTTTGGCACGAAGACCCCAGCACAACTTTCCGGCAGAACGAGGCTTCTGAGGGTGGTTTTGGCACGAAGACCCGAGCACAACTTTCCGGCAGAACGAGGCTTCTGAGGGTGGTTTTGGCACGAAGACCGGAGCAATACTTGGCGGCAGAATGAGGCTTCTGAGGGTGGTTTTGGCACGAAGACCCGAGCAATACTTGGCGGCAGAACGAGGCTTCTGAAGGTGGTTTTGGCACGAAGACCCGAGCAATACTTGGCGGCAGAACGAGGCTTCTGAGGGTGGTTTTGGCACGAAGACCCGAGCAATACTTGGCGGCAGAACGAGGCTTCTGAGGGTGGTTTTGGCACGAAGACCCGAGCAATACTTGGCGGCAGAACGAGGCTTCTGAGGGTGGTTTTGGCACGAAGACCCGAGCAATAATTGGCGGCAGAACGAGGCTTCTGAGGGTGGTTTTGGCACGAAGACCCGGGCAATACTTGGCGGCAGAATGAGGCTTCTGAGGGTGGAGTTGGCACGAAGACCCGAGCAATACTTGGCGGCAGAACGAGGCTTCTGAGGGTGGTTTTGGCACGAAGACTCGAGCAATACTTGGCGGCAGAACGAGGCTTCTGACGGTGGTTTTGGCACGAAGACCCGAGCAATACTTGGCGGTAGAACGAGGCTTCTGAGGGTGGTTTTGGCACGAAGACCCGAGCAATACTTGGCGGCAGAACGAGGCTTCTGAGGGTGGTTTTGGCACGAAGACCCGAGCACAACTTTCCGGCAGAACGAGGCTTCTGAGGGTGGTTTTGGCACGAAGACCCGAGCAATACTTGGCGGCAGAACGAGGCTTCCGAGGGTGGTGTTGGCACGAAGACACAAGCAATACTTGCCGGCAGAACGAGGCTTCTGAGGGTGGTTTTGGCACGAAAACCCGAGCACAACTTTCCGGCAGAACGAGGCTTCTGAGGGTGGTTTTGGCACGAAGACCCGAGCAATACTTGCCGGCAGAACGAGGCTTCTGTGGGTGGCGTTGGCACGAAGACCCGAGCACAACTTTCCGGCAGAACGAGGCTTCTGAGGTGGTTTTGGCACGAAGACCCGAGCAATACTTGGCGGCAGAACTAGGCTTCTCAGGGTGGTGTTGGCACGAAGACGCGAGCACAACTTGCCGGCAGAACGAGGCTCTGAGGGTAGTGTTGGCAGGAAGACCCGAGCACAACTTGCCGACTCCAAGAAAAGCGTCACTAACGTTGGTGAGGTCGAGGTTACGCACGCACTGCGGCGGCCCAAAGACTTCGGGAATTCCGCTATTAGCCTGCAGCAGGGACGCAGTACGATGCATTTCAGGTTTGGCGCCTGTCCAACGATGAAGCACGACAGGAAGGAAAGGCGCTCAAAGTGCGTTTAGTCTACACTCCGACTTCGTGGATGCAATGGTACTTTCTGGGCAGCCAAGTCATGAATAAAGCGCCTTCATTTTCACAGCCGCAGCAAGGGTACCTCACCCCGTAGTCATCCTTGTCGTCACAGTAGCGCAGACCAAACCTGCCCGGCTCAAACCCTGTCAGCACCAGCCTCGTCGCCCGCAAATCCGTGTTCCACGAGGCAAGCTTGTCGACTGGCCAGCGTTCTGAGAACGCGTCCACGGAGGAGAAGCGCTCGGTGCTAAGGCCACGTAGACAGCGTTGGAGGCTCCAGCGCCAAGGGCAATGGCCCGTGTTACCGGCTGCTATATTTTGCTGTAGGGGTCACAACGAGGCTTTCATGCATCCAGGATTCAACTCGTCACAAAGATATTGTGTCGGTGCTGCAGTATGGCAGGAAGCAGGTCTGGTTTCTCCAGAGGGATCAACGTCGCGATCGAACAAGGCGTTGGTACTCGCACTGCGATGCACGAGCCGTTTGTGGTCATTCCGAGAACAGGCACTCTTGCTTCTTCCCCAATTTTCGGATCTTCAGGTGCGCCCTTGGCGATCCCCGGATTTCACGCTATCTGATCACGCGCGGGGACGCGCTCCCAAGTCAGAAGGTTTCGAACAGTAGCGAAGCTAACGAAGCTTACACTTTCGAATGCAACAGCACGAGCACGTCCACCGCCAATGGAATCTGGCTGCGTATTTGCTGTGTCTTCGCAGCAACTTCGTTCTGTCAATGATGAAAAATTGCAACTTCCGGTTTCGTGGCTTAACCCGCCGCGGTGGCTTAGTGGTTAGAGCGCTACTGATCCGAAGTACTCGGTTTCAAACCCGACCGCGGCGGCCGCGTTTCGATGGAGGCGAAACGCAAAGGCGCCCGTGTGCTGTGCGATGTCACTGCATGTTGTTGTTGCCTGAAAAGATGATGGCACATACCCACGGTGGGAGATTGGCCAGGGTTTGGTGCAGGTCCAAGCAGGGAATGTCTAATCCAAGTGAATCTCAACCGGCTTATCAATTAAGATCGGGAGTGAAAAGAAAATCCCGAATTTGATTGAGCATGAGGAAATCGAGTGTTAAAGACCCCCAGGTGGTCGAAATTGATGATGATTATGAGGTCGATATTATTCCGGAGCCCTCCACTACGGCACCTCTTTCTTCAATCAGTCTCTCCTTTATCCCTTCCCTTACGGCGCGGTTCAGGTGTCGGCCGAGATGTGACAGATACTGCGTCGTTTCCTTTCCCCAAAACCATTTTTTTTTTCATTTTTATCGCTGCCGCGTTTTGATGAAGGCCCGCCCTGGTGGCTCAAAGGTTAGTGCGCTCGGCTAGTGATTCGGAGTACCCGGGTTCGAACCCGACCGCGGCGGCAGCGTTTCAATGGAGGCGAAACGCAAAGGGGCCCGCGTGCTGTGCGTTGTCAGTGCACGTTAAAGACCCCCAGGTGGTCGAAATTATTCCGGAACCCTCCACTACGGCGCCTATCTCTTCCTTTCTTTCACTCCATCATTTATCCCTTCCCTTACGGCGCAGTTCAGGTGTCCAACGATATATGAGCCAGATACTGCGCCATTTCCTTTCCCCAAAAATCAATTATTATTATTATTGTTTTAAGAAAAGAAAATGACGCCTGTCTCACATCGCGCCATTTCCTTTCCCCAAAAAAACTTTATTTTTAATAATAATTGGTTTTTGGTGGAAAGGAAATGGCGCAGTATCTGTCTCATATATCGTTGGACACCTGAACCGCGCCGTAAGGGAAGGGATAAAGGAGGGAGTGAAAGAAGAGAGGAACAAATAGGCCCGTAGTGGAGGGCTCCGGAATAATTTCGACCACCTGGGGATCTTTAACGTGCACTGACATCGCACAGCACACGGGCGCCTTAGCGTTTTTCCTCCATAAAAACGCAGCCGCCGCGGTCGGGTTCGAACCCGGCAATTCGGCTTTCTGAATTTATTATGGACGAAAAACGCTAAGGCGCCCGTGTGCTGTGCGATGTCAGTGCACGTTAAAGATCCCCAGGTGGTCGAAATTATTCCGGAGCCCTCCACTACGGATCTATTCGTTCATTTCTTCTTTCACTCCCTCCCTTATCCCTTCCCTTACGGCGCGGTTCAGGTGTCCAACGATATATGAGACAGATACTGCGCCATTTCCATTCCACCAAAAACCAATTATTATTATTATTCTGAATTTATCTGCAGCGTTCGCGCATCGTTTATAACCGGATTTGGTTCCATATCGACCCCTCCTCGTCCCCTTCCCACCAACGCCCCCGATCCCCAACCGCTTGAGCGATGGGAGACCTTGTCATCCAGCCCCGCCCGGCCTACCGATTCAGCTCGCACTGACGGACAGGGGCCAGGAGCTGCTGGAAACATATGGGTACCGTAACTAGGGAACCCCCCCGTCTGGTGCCTGCCCTTACAAAAATGGGTTTGACCTTTCAGTCATACATGAGTCACCCACGAGTCACCCCTGTCACCTACCTGTAGATTCGACCTTCCTGTAGACTTAGTCTGCAGAATGTCTGTAGACGCCGAGCGGATTTCAAGTAGACTAGTCTTTAATATGAGCGCCTAGTGTGTATGCGTAGGTATATATATATACATTTATATATTTTGAACCATGACACATTTTATAATTACGATTAAATCGGTTTGACCTTTCAGTCACCTATGAGTCACCCACCAGACACCTTCATGTAGACCTAGTCTGCAGATTTTCTGCAGACTAGGTCTAGTTGTTCTGCAGACTAATGTGTTTAAGTATGTATGCATGCATGTATACTGAACCAAGACACATTTTATCCTTAGTTTTGCCTTTTTAAACTTTCCCGCCGGATACACAGTCTGAGAGTGCCTGCAACCGACAGCAATTAATATTAATTGAAATAAGGTAGTGGCTATGTAATCTGCATTAAATGCAGCAGTTGCACTATCGGTCAATTCAGTGTGGAAGCAAGTCATATATAACGGTTATTCTGCACTCAGTCTCACGCCAGATGCTAGTTACAAACCATGCCTGCTTGCATCTACCAAAACTTGTTTGATCAGTAGAACACTAATTAAGGTTAAACTACACAGGCTCAGCAGACTTTCTGCAGAAAGAGTGTTCCAATTGACCGCTGGGAGGTGACAGAGGGTGACAGAAAGTCTGTCACCAGTCTTCACATATTCTGCGTCCTTGGTGAATCAAGGTCTACAAGATTTCTGCAGAAAGACTGCAATTTTTTTGTAAGGGTGCGTGCACAACCGATTTATTTCAGGGCCAATAAATGTTAATTCATCATCATCCGCATACACTAGCAATAATACAGTTGTAAATATCACCAAAGCTATAATAAATATATACTGTCTTGTGTGAGCGCCTTTAACGTCGTTTCGAAGAAAGCAAGATGTTTAACAAATTAAAAAAAAATGCCTACTACTGTATGTGTCAATATGGCTATCTATGTAAACCGCCAGTCACTCGATCACAAACGTAGCCAGGGAGATGCAGCTTTTCGATTCCGACCAGGGTTAACCAGAGCTAAACCAGCAGCATTTTTTTCCTGCTCTTCTCGTGGCTTTTTTAAACAGCGGGTTTGGCTGAATAGCATCTCAGTATACAACAAAAAAGTGGCACACACTCAGGTAAAATTGTATATGATCTGTGTAGTCTTAATTAGTGTAAGATGTGAAGTGAAACTTTAGACTATAAGAGGATTCGAACTGCTGCTGTGTGAAGCGTTCAAAGACTCAGATAGTTCATTGCGCTGATGGGAGTGATCACAAATCATGTTTTTATCTGCTATCATCTAATATCTCCTTTTTGCCGCTAGGCGAAGTAGCCAGACGCAGCTGAAACGGAAACTGCGGTGCCCTACAGTTGAGTACTCAGCTACTGATCCGGAGTTCCCGGGTTCGAACCCGACCGCGGCGGCTGCGTTTTTATGGAGGAAAAAGGCTAAGGCGCCCGTGTGCTGTGCGATGTCAGTGCACGTTAAAGATCCCCAGGTGGTCGAAATTATTCCGGAGCCCTCCACTACGGCACCTCTTTCTTCCTTCTTTCACTTCACCTTTATCCCTTCCCTTATGGCGCGGTTCAGGTGTCCAACGATATATGAGACAGATACTGCGTCATTTCCTTTTCCCCCAAAAAAACCAATTACCAATTAAGAAATAAAAGCTATTATTATTACAGTTGAGTGAACCGAAACGCGCTCAGTTATCTTAGCAAAGTAGCGCCATCTATCGCCTCGCCTATCGTCTAATCTATTGTCTGATACACTCGTGTGCTGAGCGGGCTGCAGCAACCTTTGTATGTACAAACCTTAGGCTATGTGATGACCCCCATAATGCGCAGGTCCACACGGGACGGAGAGGCAAAGAGACACCGTATGGCTCAGTTTAAACAAACAGGTATATTCAATAATTACAAATGATTAAGGTTATACATCAGAGGCTGGGGCGTCCGAGCTTACGTGCCGACGACTTCATGGGGGCGATGGAGTGGCTCCGGAGTTGGGCTCGAGCGGTTGCTGGCAGAAGCTGCACGCCGTCGGGCTTCGGCGCTGAAGGCCCTCTTGGCGAACGATGTCGTCCTGAGCGTGCTTGCAGTAGAATTTCAATAGTCGTCCGTTTCTTCGAGGATGGTTCACAAACCCTTCCTCTAGTGTCGTTCGGCTTGGAAGATGAACAGGAGGCGAGCTTGTAGATGATGACAGCAGAGCATAATTTTACAACATACATATACAGAGAGTTAAACTGGAAAAAGCAGAACTGAATTTACAAAAGAACAAACTTTGCACTACTTTACTCATCGACCGGGCAGGTTAGTGCCTAAGTAGCATCACATTACATGCTAAGCATGGAGCCCCAGCTCAGACTGGGCTGGACTGCATCCGTTTACATGCGCTTTTAAGCACTTGATTAACAAAGGACTAAGGGCGGTCATTTTCAGTGGCCCGCCCAAAGCATCAATTCTCCAATGAAAAATAACATGCGAGATGGGGACAACCCCTTGGGTTGGGCTTAGCCTCGAACCCAGATTCTTGTTAACAATACAAACTAAATAAACAACAAAAACGTCACCACTCTCTCTCAAGTGAGAGTATCCACAGGCTCTCCCTTCGGAGCTAATCCTTGCCTCAGGCATGCATACCGCCACCCACCATCGGTCCGCGTCGTTCGTCAGCAACAGAGGAGGGGGCGAAAGCGCCCTCGATGCTGCCGCGCTACCGACGGCGGGACACAGCTAATAATCATGAAGGGGTTCGTCTGTCGTTCCGGGAAACCAGATTAAGGGTCGCCCCTGTTTTCCCACATTCTTGGCGAGTCTTGCCTGTCCGCCATGACAGGTGTCCGTCACGGCCATCCTGGGAATGCGCTTTTGTTCCCTTGCGCCTGTCTTTCCACATTCTTGGCGAGTACTGCCTGTCTGTCTGACAGGTGTCCGTCACGGCCCTTCTGGGAATGCGCTTTTGTTCACGAGGCACCGCGGGAAGCTGTGGGTGCCTTCCCGGCGATAGCCCACGTCGTAAGGGGGTGGGGGGTCCGTGCGTCAAGCGACAATTTTCGTTCCCGGTATGTACTCGGGGCTCTCGCTTATACTGGGGAGCGGTTTCCGCGTGTGCCGGCGTCCTGCTTTCTGCAAAGGTATGCAGCTGGAAAAGAGGGGCGGCCTTAAGCCCCAACTCGATGCACACACAAGGAATGTCACAGCTACTTGTTCGCGTTGTACACTGGCATCTCTTTAGATGTTTATAACTTCGGATGTGGGTGATTACTAGCATCATCATTTTAATTTGCTAAATGTGACGCGTATTTGGCAAATTCTCTGGCTGACAGGGCAGACGCTCTACGGTATACTTTTGATATGGACAATTACCTTGTGTATGTCTTCAGTATTACAAAAAAAAATAACTTCTTTCCAGGCGAAATTCACGCTACCGACAGCCTTCGAACCGTGAAAACGTATAATTAGCCTGAAAGTGTCTGGGGCACCCAAACAATGCATATAATTTTAAGAAAAAGTTTCCTGGGGGGCGCTCCGCGTGAACTCTCCCTCAGAATTGTGATTAGCACCACACCGCAACGTGTGCAATTCTTAAATAACGATGTGCGGTTTTCGAGGCCCTATTGTAGGAGCCAAAGAACGCCACATTCGCGGGGTTTAGTGGCGTTAACATTCCTCAGAAGTTAAAATAAATGTAAGGCTCAATGTATGCTCAAAGCAGGTTGCCCATTCTAAAAAGTGTAACGAAGGTTCCTGGAGCACTGTCCACAAAGTGTCGTTAACGTTGATGCTCATGAAAGAAAGGATTATATCAGATACTTGCGTACAAGGATTGGCATGGTTCCAGTAAGTCTTTTTACATTGCTTGTCACTGCGCACGCCTATGGTCGCAAGAGCTGACGCCCTATAGTCACATACTTACTCAACCGTCCTGACGGGCAGGCGATGCCAGGGATGCTTTGTTCCTCCAAGAAACAATATTTTCCAATGAACAATCAAGTCGTCCATAGAATTCACGGATGTCTCTTTAAGCGTGTTTACCTTCATTAACTCTAATGAAGAATGGTGGAGTTAAGTATTGCCGCACTGAGAAAAATGACGATGTGATGTTCATATTTGCCGATCACAAGGTTATTAGACGGTGTTCCAGTGAGGTAAAATTTACAGCGTACGTTATACTTGTGCGAGAACCAACAGTCAATCTGCACGCAGTGGTATTGTGAGGAACTTATCCGAAATGAGCCCGTAGTTACACGAACCCCAAAATCCTAAACTAGATACAGCATCTCTAGTGCTACTTGAGGCGCATTCATACGCAACTGACCGGTAGTCATTGCGAGATATGAGGTTGTTTAGCAGGCTGCGTTTATCTGTCAAAGCTGAGCTGGATTTGTCAAATCCCATGATGGATGGACTTTATTGTTTACGTTCACTATATATTATCACTTTTCGTTCTTCAATAAACTCAGTTGCTAGTCAGCGCTTGTCTTGCCTTAGTCCCGCCTCTGTTGCGCTGTTCACCCACCATGAATGCTTACCAACTCACCCAAATTTCAGCTTTACTCAATGGGATAAAACTTTCAGTAGTCTGGGAACTTTTTAGCTTGTCACTCAGAATCACTTTAAGAAGTTTGTGCTCTCTTTTGACCTTTGTAGTGTGTCGGTTAGCAGTACTACTAGTAGTAATAGCAGTAAACTTTACTGAAATCGAAATCATTTCAAGTCGAAGAACCTGCCGTCACCGTTCGTCCGGCAGAGCAGAGCAGCACGGCCTCCCATTTGGAAAGGGTAGGATCGGGGTGGGACTGCCGTATTGTGTGGGCATTCCCGGTTAGTGTCGTATAGGTTAGGGCATTTTCCGCAAAACGGACATTCGTTATTATTTTGAATGCGAAAGCAACGGTGTGGTAAACTAAGGTGTGTTTCTCCGTAATTGCTGCCAAACAACGGCCTCACTGTTGCTTTGAAAAAACAAAACAGCTTTTTGTTAAGTACATTTGAAACCATTCGTGCGTAATTAATAGGTGCGCCCCACTTATTCGTGGTCTGTTAAACGAACATGTTGACTGTGCGGCGCGAAACACAGCAGGAGGGGAGACACAGAGCAAAAGGTTTGGCTTGGTTTATGGGGGTTTAACGTCCCAAAGCGACTCAGGCTATAAGCGACGCCGTAGTGGAGGGCTCCGGAAATTTCGACCACCTGGGGTTCTTGAACGTGCACTGAGATCGCACAGTAGAGGGGCCTCTAAAGTTTCGCCTCCATCGAAATTCTACTGCAGCGGCCGGGATCGAACGCGCTTCTTTCGGGCCAGCAGCCGAGCGCCATAAACACTCAGCCACCGCGGCGGCCTCGTAGTGCAAAAATGACGGGCGCCTAACACAGGAGACGAGAGACATAAAGCCACAGGGACGGGCGCCTATATTTACGCCGCGCAATCGACCTGCACGATTACCAACTAGCCTCAACGAGAGTTGAAGTAGCTCTTTCCGGACGAATTCGGGAGAAAATTCCTTCACATAAGATTTTTGGTTTAAATGAACTATAGAGGATTAACAAGTCGCATCTGTGACGGCGTTTTGTATTTGCACAGCAAGCAGTGCTCTGCCCGACGTATTTCACCGCGCAAAGCGAGCGCACACGCGCTGGCCATAGCGCCCCCTCCCGCGACGCAAGTGCGCGCTGTAGGGCACGCTACGCGGTATCGGCGGCCGGCCACAGCGCGCCCGAAGGTTCGTTGACCTCGGCCGGCCGTCGTCGACGCGGGAGAAAACGCCGAAGCAGCGGCGTCGCGCAAGTGGAACGAGGCTCGGGCGAGGAAGGCCGGGATTTCCTGGCCACCGGAAGGGGTGCCCGCCGCTACTCCTTTGGAGCCATGACCCACTCCCGGCCTGCGCGCCGGGGTCGACGACCGCACGCACATCACCTGGCCGACGCTGTTGCTGTTTCCCCTGCGGCTGCTTGGCCACCCCCCTCTCTTTCGCTGTGGCGGTACATGGGCACCTGGAGCGGCCGTCGTCGAGTTCCGAGAGCGGCGTTGTACCAATGGTGGTTAGTGGCCAAGTTTGGTTTCAAAGTGAAAAAATGCGGTTACCACAGGATCACAACAGCTCATACGACGGAGATAGCTCATGGCCTACAAAGTCCAATGTCTTCTCGCCGGCTGTGTACACCAGGCGACCAGGATAGTTAGCGAAGACTGTCAAGGCTTGAGAAGTAGATCGGCTTCTCATTGGTGCGGATTCCCAGATTCCCAGGAACACAAAGAATATTCACGAAGTCCGAGTGTTCAAGTTCACCGTCACCTACGCGATAGTTTCAAGCAAGCACGATCACCGGTGAGTTCGAGCCAGTGGGCGGGCCCGTGCAATTTCCTCTCCATCCTTCCTTCAGTCACAACAACTTGCGCCAAAGTTCATGAAGCCGGCTGACTCTTCGCTATCTGGTAGCCTGAACCTGGCACATCCAACGATGTCCACGTGGAGCATGGACCATGCAGCTGAGAAAGATGGCCGTACAGAACAATACCCCTCATTTTTTTATTTTTTTGTGGGGAAGGGCGGCAAAACACGGTCTAACAATGCCCTCACCTAAATGGCAGTTAAGTCTCGCACGAGAAGCAACGGCCTGGAAATACGTTCCCAACGACCTGAAGCTCATTCGGGTTTGTAGACTACGACTGTTTACAAGCGTGATATAGGACGCAGCAGAAAGCCCTAATGGCGCCCCAAACGCACCATTCGAGTCGACGAACATGTCAGGGCCGCTCGAGAAGAACGACCAACTCAACCGCGAAGATTCTCATCAGGGAGATGGCACTGCCAGCGTGCAGACTGGTCAGTGAAGGAGGCAAACGAAATGCCCCAGCTCCGCGCGAATCCTCTCAGCCATGCCCGCTGGAGTAACTTTGAAATGCGACAGCGGCAAGTGGACCTCCTCTCCCACGCTCCCGTTGCCCCCGCAACAACTGTGCACCCGCCCGGTAACCTTCTTCGGCCTCTCCCCTCGCCCCCTCAATTCCGATTCAGCACCGCCACTCGCAACTAATGTGCGCTGGAAGCTTGGCGACACCGCACCTGGGGATCTCGGCAATCGGAACCCACAGCCGCGCGTATTACTACTCTATAGGCGCCCTCATACACAAGCTGGTAACGAATGTATTAACGGGAAGTAACGTTGCGTCGCTTGCCAGCAGTTAATTTAAACGGGGCAGCGGAGGACACTGCGAGCCGAAGTACACCTCTGACAAGCATAGGTTAGGTTGCTCAGAAAGTCAGTCAGTAAGTCAGTCACAAGTTTATTACGAAGAATGGCGCTGCAGGCCTGATGGGTGAAGGGCAACGCAAACTGCCTCGGTGGAGGCCTTGCGAACTAACCATTGTATTGCCTGAAACGTCTCTGTTTTTAGAATCGCTGCGATGTTGTGTCCAGTCTTTCAAGGAGAACACGGGTGGTGCAAGCGAATTTCTCTCCAGAAACTTTACTGCTTTGCTGGTTCTTGCAGATCCACAGCGGGTCGCGGAGTTTCAGCGACGCGCTACAAAGACCTGAACAAATGCATGTCCACTCTCGCGTCCAATCGCTCCGATTCGCACGCGAGCCTGAGCGTGTTTGACTTTTCTTAGAAAGGCTGTGTCTCATTTCATGCATGCGCACGTCTTAATCCACGTTAGTTTCCAACAAGCGACGCCGATTCCGAGTAAGTGCGACTGTGGGTGACTCCCAGACCGTATACAGTAGTGATGAATACGAGAGGAGAAAAACATTTTGCTCAAAATTGCGAATTTTATGATTAACTGGTCCACTAAATTTGAGGACGACTTCTGGATCTTGTACACCAAGAGGAAAACAAGTTAGAAAACAGAAGAAAACTGTGAGTGTCACAATTATTATGGAGTAATCATTAACTCAGTGCTTAAACATTGTACCCTCTCATATTGCACGACTGAACATCTGAGGGGATTGATTGAACAAGTTTAATTTCCACAAGAAAATACGTTTCTTCCCGCCCCCGGCACGGAGGCCTGGAAGACGGGGAGTGTCACGTCCGTGGTTAGAGGCTGACTGGCAGTCCTTGACTGGTAGCGGCCCCTTCCGATCCCATGTACGCCCACGGTTATCAGTGCTTACACTGGGCGAGTCTGAGCACGAATGGACCTGGGTATGGGTCTCACCGAGTCCGGCTGAGTCCACGTCTCAGTCTGTAAGGGTGGGTAGTTCTGTGAGTCCGAATACATGCCATTTCGAATGAGTCTGAGCGCGCGTTAGCACGAATTCTATTTGGCGCTAGCAGGCGTTAGTATTCTGCGGCAGAAATAAGAAATACTCTTCCGTGTATTAAAAGAGGCGCTTGCTTTTGTTTCCATTTACAAGCTGTGTCGTTGATTCTAAATGTCCGGAGCTCCTCATTCAAACGCGCCCACGGTGCTGCTTGGCACAGCGAATCGCAACGACACATAAGAAACGTGAAAATGACGTTATGAAGTCAAGCTTGAGTTTCGTTTACAATGACAGTGACCTCATACGCTCATCGAGAGCCTAAAATAGCGGGGAAAAAAAGGCAGTGACTATACGTGGCCGAGGCCCGCCTACGACCTCCGTGATAGAGCGGGCAGTGACTTTAAAAGCATGACTCTTTATCCAGGAACAAAATCAGTGCTCAGTTTCGGCTTTGCTGTAAGATGCGAGAAAGGTCTCGCGATTCGCTGGTCCGCGCGAAAGCGAAGGTGCTCGACCAGTAGTGCTCGACCACATAGTGCTCGACCACATGACAAGTCAGAGCAAGGTTCCGCCTCAAATTCGACACCCCGGTAATATTGCATTGTCACGATCGAAAGTGCGGTATGCAGATACCAAAGTGAAAAAGTGTCAGCTAAACGAGCTGCTATCCTCTGTCCCACAGTAGACCACGAAAAGGTGCGCGAAACAACACTGAAAGCGATCAACAAGGAGCCGAAATAAGATAACGTCAAGCGGTGACTCTGCAGCGCCCTTACTCGCACCAAGGACTGCGCCCTCATTAGGCCATGCCAATCAGGACGGCTTTTTCAGAAGCAACCGCTATTTCGCCCAGAAAAGCCAGGTACGCAGATGGCGCAGCGTGACATGGGCGCCCGGCCATCAGCCCACTCCACGCAAGCCGCTCAAGGAGAGCAGGGAGATTAGCAGCGCGCGCAGAGTGATGTCCGCGGGACATCAGCGCCGATGGCAGGAAAGGGTTCGCCGTGCCCCCATCGCCCCCTCCATAATCGCGGCTTCGTCCTCCTTCCTGGCGCCTGCATATCAACCGACTGAATATATAGCTCCTCCACACGGCGACCCAATCGAGATGGAAGCGCGAGAGACGAAAATCCCCAGCCCCAATGTCAGCGTCCCCGGGCAGCCGCGGCGCCGGCCCCTCGCTTCGCCCCGAGCGGCCCGGTGGCCCGCATGGCGACCGTTCAACCCGCTGCCGGCCTTGGCGAAAGCGAAAGTGCGCCGCCGGGCCGCTCCTTGCGTCACCACAGCGAGGGGAAAGAGCGCGCCTAACGGGTCCGCCGCCGACGGCCTTCTTCGGCGCACACACATACACGCGGGCCGCGTTCGACGCTGTTGCGTGCAGTACGGGGAGAGCCACAGCCTGCCGCCAACAGATGCTCAACGAAGTGCCTCACGACCTATCTCGGGGATCGGAGCCCCGCCGGACGTCTTGTCAGCCTTTGGCCGGCACGTCCGCCGTAGATTTCGTTTAGAATCGCTTATTGCACTTGTTTCACTTGTGTGTGTTCAGGTGGGTCTGTTATAGGCTGCAGAGCAGGTAAGGACATTGCCGCAGGCTCCCCCACTGCACTGCAGCTGACACACGACTGCGAGGGATTAACGGTCCTGCGCGCGGAGTAGCTGCCTGTAGCGCAGGTTGCGGAGCGGCGGTCAAAAGTCTCGCCTTCGTATACCTCCGGGCCACGCGCGATCGATGCGAGCGGTGGTGCTGCCGGGAGCCGAGTCGCCGCGTTCGCGCGAGCAGAAGCGTGGCCTCGCGGTGCGGTGACTCATGGGTGTCCTTTGGCGGCGGCGCTAATCGCGCCGCTGGTTACGCCAAACCCTTAACCTTCCGGGTGAACGCAACCTTCGGGAGAACGCAACCCCGTCTTTGCAAACACTGCAGACACGTGATGCAAACAGTGGATGGCGCGCACAACAGATGCAGGAGGTCGCACGGCGCCGCCAGTGGGATGCTTAGGACATCCAGAACTCCAGTACCGCCATCAGAGAGGCTTGACGTGACCAATGATGAAGGCTGTTTGTTAAGACTGCGCTAGGTTGGAAGAGTAGACCACAGAAAAGGCTTTAACCAAATCCCGGTCGGCGTATTAGGACAGACGCCATACAAACTGCCATCTCCTTCGTGCTTAGTAAGGTCTTGGAGGCATAGCCCCTTACATACTCTTGAGCACTTAGAAGAGCGGCTGGAGATTCACAGATGACGACTGAAGTTCGGTTTCACCGCATGCGAAAAACTTTACGCAGATTATAAGTCCGCCACCAGAGGAGAGGTCCTGTTTCAGAAGCAAGTGCTACTTGATGAAAACTATAAAGCTATAAGGTAAACGGACTGCGCAAAGTCCTACTCCTGGATGAAATTTCGCTCAGCACTAAAACCTGCGCGTCCAGCTGCAACTCTGGTATCAAAACACACTCATACTGTTCACTCTGAAGACGGTAAATATTGCCCGCTGTCAAAAAGAGCCACTGCCTTCACAGATCACTGCATACACTGCGAAATGCTTAAAAATGTAGGCATCTGAAGCGCGGTTCTCGAGTGAGGTCTGACAAGGACTGCGCATTGTGGTCCGCCTGCAAGCGTGCCAGACTGAAGAAGACATGACCCGAGTTGGTCGCACATTGCGTCTGGTGCTTAATAACTGCATTTACGCAGCACAGAAGACCTCCAGCACTATGAACACACGCTGCGCTCCGATACGCTCAGCCACCAAAGATCTTGTCTTGGTTGAGGTGCTGAAAAAAGAAAACAGTGCGCCACCTGGAATTCCTTTCCTGGGAGAAGTTTTGAAGGCAATGCGACTTAACACTGTTTGACAGATACGAATGTGCGATAACTACTTTACTCTCCTTAGTTAGGTTAGGTCGCGAAGGACTATGGTGTTATTGCTCATTCGCTTCCAGAAACTCAAGTTTTGTAGGCGCCCGAAGTGACACTCTGATAGCAAGAATGCAGGACACATGAGGCACGACAGGAACATCCAATGAGGGGTGAATGTACAGACTCCAATCGCTAACAACTATCCTACCGAAAGTTTCAATCACTTTAAGAGTAGACTACAAGCAGAGTCATTTAATGACTCTGGTAGAAGCTTAAGACACTTCTACAACACGGGGAAGTTTTGCATTTATTAATACATTGACTGATATCAACAAACCTAGCTTTCTTCACGCCCGGGTGGATTCAATAAGGAGATTGAATTCACGTGGCGCTGCTGACACCAGGAACCCAAGGTTCCTGCCCAGAGGAACCTGGTAGTTCCCGCTAATCTGCTTCGGCACTGATGCTCTACCCAGGAAAACTTACTGCCGCCTGACGCTGCCCGGTAATAAACGGCCCTTCCGCAAGCGGCAAAAGACACTCGCGTGGGTTCACCCCAAGCACAGCTAACTGCAGCCGCACCACGCCGAAAAAGAGAGGGCTCGCGGGTCTGATCCGTTGTCGTAAAAAAACGCAGCCAAATTCGTCCTTCTATCGAGCCGGCCGCGGCCGGCTATACACACACACTCCGAGACGCAAACGTACCGAGGGGTCATTGACCGATCCGTACGCGCCTTTCCTCGCCCAGCTGATCGTGCAGCCGCCGTGGAGTGAGGAGAGAGGTAGTAAAGCGAGAAGCGTCCACAGCGCACCTCAGCTCGGGGCGGCAAAAAACAAGAAACGATGGTCGGGCAGCACGCCCCCCCTCCGCATCATGACCACACACCCTCTTTGGTCGCGATGCGGACGACATTTCCTCTTCCGTCCGGAAACAAGGAAGAGGGAACACAAGCCCGAAAAACCAGCGGCAGCAAGCAGCTCGGAGCGGGCTGCGCGTGAAGACCGGCTTGTGCAGTGAAGCCCTTCCGCGGCCCGGTGAGCCCCCCGCGGCGCGGGAGGGTGGCGCCAGGTCCTTGCACCTGGGCGCTGCAACCGGCGCCACCGTCGTTGCAGGCCGCACTGCAAAGGCGCTCCAGAAAGCACGTGGCCAATCTGACCGACAAAGCGGCTCTGGTCGCAGCGCGGGCCTTTCGACACCGGCCGTCGCCCTGCCCGGGAGGATTGTGGACGTGCCACCGAGAGTGGGTGCGTGAAGATAGGCTAGGCGTTTGCGCACGCTCGTCGCATATAACGAGAAAGAGTTCTGCAGCCGCCTACCGCCCGAAAGTAAACGAGATAACGGTAGGCAGTAGACAACTTCAGCATATCGTGCTACCGTTACCGGAGTACCGGAAGCCCGTGCGCCGTTAGTGCGCATGCGCAGATGACCTTGAGGACGCAAGATGGCGCCAGGTACTCGGCAGCTGCGCGCAGGCCTGACGCGTCGAGACCAATCAGCGCGTGCACATTAGTGGTGGGCGGGCTCATGGTACTACAGTCGCGTAACACACTACACGGTATGCTAAATGCAGTAGAGTTTCAGCCCCACAGTACACTGAACACGGTAACTACGGCAACTGCTACCGTACGGTAAATGTGGCTAGGCAAGCCAGGCAACGGTAGCAACGACAACGCGTTACCGCATTTGCCGTATGGCTGTCTGGCTGCGCTAAAGCTGTCGAGCAACACGCGGCCTCGGTCCGACCTCCTCTCACATCTTCATGGCCGCTGTGTGCACACATGAAGCGATGTCAGTTGCTAGTCCCAGTACGGAAATCGGCATTCAAGTCTGCCAAAGGCTTTTTCTTTATCACCACAATTTGCTTCCCAACAGGAGCGCGGAAAAGAAATCGAAATTGCGTACGTGCAGAACGGTCGGTCGAGAGTCGACGTTATTTGATGTCACGGATGGCAAGCGATAAGCCAAAGCGTTTCTAACTGTTGCAGACGCCTGTCCACTGTGACCCTGCAGCCGATGATACACGTTTCACTATTTCAAGCAAGGAGAGCGCCGCCATACTCAGGACGAAGATGGCGAAACTAGTAGCTGTGTTAGGGCTACGGCCCAAGAACGTTGCGCAAAATAATGGCTGTGAAGGTTAACATGCCCTGTGACATTAATAAAAAAAAATAACGAAGGGGTATGCCCATAATGTGACGTGACTCAGCGTCAGCTGCCAAGAAGTCATTGTTCTGCAAGCGAGCCATGGTGTCCATGTATGTTTAAGGGGCTTATTGGTCTACGACCCACTAACAATTAAAGTTACATGACCAATTAGTGACCATGGTTCACATGACCTCTAATGATATCATTGATTACCGTCACATGACGATGCCATTGAGTGCAGATGACATGATATCCGCACAACAAGCCATTAACAGCTAACGCTGTAAAATATCCACTCAACATGACGGCGTCTAAAGCTCCTTCGTTGGAGTTCAATCAGTGCTTCTTACATTCGGTTACATCTTACGTTCTTCCATTATTAAGCTCAGTGCACACCATGAGTATGATGCAATCATTATCTCGCCTGCCCTTTAATTCCAGATTTTCCGGGTATTTGTTCACTTTTTGCATATGTTTTATAACGTATCCCATATCCATAAAGGCCCACCCAACAAAGCACTGAGATAATCTTTTTAGGCATGAAGCGGGACACTATGATTACAAGCGCACACCAAAACCCAATTACCCGTGAAGTCCAGAAAAAGACTCCTTAGTGTCATGTCCCAACTGCTTGACGCAGAGCACGCACCTTCATGAGTAATAAGAAAATGTTCATCTGCGGCCTACTTACATTTCATTATTTCAACGCTGGGTCCGTCTTCGACAGGCGTCTACAAAAGAAATCAATCTTCTATTTAAAGGCAAATCCCAATGCTCTATGCATCGTCTGGCATGTGTAGGAACACGGCAGGGCAACACTTCCAGATGACCGGTGGCTTCTCGTTGAACAGTGTTGTGGATGCCTCCGACCCATTGATCTGTAATCCAAACGACACCCCATGAGAGCACTGCGTACGCTCGGTGGGAAGACCAAAGATGGGATCTGCCGCTGCAGCACCCAATAAGGAATCACCCCGGCTACGCACGGAAGGAAGCGCCGGAGGCGGCAACGGGGTAAAGAAGACAACACAAAGTAAAAGCGGGGAGGAGATGGATGCAGCGAGCCGCAGCTCTTTAGGCGACCAGGATCGAGAACGAAAGTGCGTCCGCCGCTCCAAGGTTGCTGCGCCCACCACCCCGGGGCCAGCCTTACTTTCCACTGGCCGCACGGTACTTTTCCAGGGAAGTACGCGACCAGGCTCACGCATCGACCGGTGCAGCAACAGCGACTCCTCTGGTGAACCAGCGGCGCGCCCTACAAAGTACGAAACGCTACGCTTGTAAGGACGAAAAAAAAGTTGAAACGAAAACGGGGCGAAGAAAAAGCGGAGGGCGTACGTAATAAGAGTGGCATGCTTCAACGCCAAGACGTTACTTTTTCAGCTGCGCTAGACCGCGCTTATGCTAATGGCTCTGGACTGCCATCCCAGCTATTTTCCTTACAGTGGTACCCGCCCAGCGCACCCGCAGCCAAACGTTCGTCGACACTTCTTTTTTTTTATGTCCTCCAAAAAGCAAGCGAAAGTGAAGACCAGCCGCCCTACCTCAGCAGCTGCTCAACGAACCATCGCGGAAGGGTGCCCTTCTTGGGCATTATAGAGGTGAGCCCCGGTGCCACTGGATGCTGACAGGAGATACTATAGGACAACGGTAAGCCCCTTCCGAATCCCTTCACCGGACTGGCCTTTCACAGCAAAAAAAAAAAAAAAATCGTTGCTACCTCTTAGGAAGCTATGCCTATAGTTGGATGCCAGTAAAGAAAAAAGCGGCTTTTCCCTGTCAAAGCACCCCATTCACCCAATGGCGTCGGCCGATTCTCATGAACCTGCTAGCGTGGCAATGCTGTTAGCGTGGCAATCTGTTATCTGCCAGTCTCTGCATTGTCACGCTAGCAGGTTCATAAGAATCGGCTGACGCCATTGGCTGAATGGGGTGCTTTGACAGGGAAAAGCCGCTTTTTCCTTGACTTGTACCCGACTATAGCCACTTTGGTCGTCAGACTACGAGAAATCCAAACCGTTCACATTCTCTTGTGTATCAACAGTTTGACCTCATAAAGCACTCTGAATACGAGCTCAGCAAAACACTGAAGGAAACGAGTGTCTTTAATTACCCAAGACTTGCGTTAAACTACTCTGGGCAAGGCACAGGCAATTGCTGCTTCAAAGAGGAACAGCACGACTTTGGACAGGGACGAAAGGAAAGACGCATGAAGACAGGCGCTGACTAGCTGCGTCGTGACAGAACATGCCCTTCTCAAGATTTGTGTTCGGTTGCTCCTTCTGATTGCTTTTGTGTCCATCGCACTGCGCCAATGAACGCTTCGTACTTCAACGATAAGGGGATATCTTTTAGGCCCATCGAATCGAGGAATAGAAATGCCATTGCATTCGTAGTCTTTCTTTTCAGGGGACAGTGAGTAGCATGAAATTACGTCGATGTAACCCAAAGTTTTCAGACGCAAAAGAGATGTTAAGCTAAGCAATAAGCGACTCTGCATACCGTTGAACGCGTATGACGTGTGTGCACATACGTGGTAGGAAAGGTGACCATAGCGTGAAATCTGGTAACTAAAAAACGGCATTGGAAGTATTCGCTTACGCTTTCAAAATTATTTTTCAGCATTCTGAACTGTTTTCCAACGTGATCTTGCCCTGGGCTACCGCCCATCTTTGGAGAAGGAGAGCCATGGTCAAGTGCAGCTCACACAAGGCCACGCTTCCCGCTTGAGAACTGTGCCAGTGGTCACAGTTAGATCATGCAAGTGCATTAATCACCCAGAACTACACCGGACGTCACGCTTCGGAAGAAGAAATCTGGGGGCGCAATGCCGTTTCGTGATCGGCGTGTGCGCGCAAAGTTTCCTTGGCTCACTCTGGGCGCGCTGGAAAGAGCGGGAAACAAGCAAATGCGAGGAAAAGCAAAGACGACCAGGAGGAGTCACCCCCCGCCACTCTCCTCTTCCCACGGCTGCGCGCCGATTGAACCGCCGAAGGAAATCAGATAGCGGCGCGAGCCAAGAGATTCGCGTGCATGCACAGACACACACTCACCGCCAACGAACGACCGGCGACCACCCTCGCCCCCCGTGCAGCCGGGCTGCCAAAGCCGGTGGCACTTGTTGCAGCGGCGGAAGGCGGCGGCACAGAAACGGAAACAAGGCGGGCACTCGGGCGGCCGCCGACGGAGACCGGTGCGATGGGAGGGCGACCCCCGCGGGGGGTGCGCGGGCAGGGGGGCATCGACTTCCCCCTCGCCCTCCCCTCGTACAGGGGGTCCCGCGCATATAAAAGGGGGCCCGCCTCCCCATTCGGAAGCCCGACCAGCAGCAGCAGCCGCGTGTTTTCAGAAGAGAGCGGCCCCGAGCACAACCGCACAAGCAGGCCTGTAGCCGTAGCACGTACACAGCGAAGAGCATGTCCCAACTGCTTTCTGCGTGGCCCGAGGGCCCCGCGTTGCCCACCTGGCTGGCGGTGTTCGTCGCCGTGCTTCTGCTGAGCCGCCGGTTCCTAGCCGGAGGTGGTCTGCCCCTGCCCCCGGGGCCCTGGGGTCTGCCCTTAGTAGGCTTCTTGCCTTTCTTGGGCAGGGACTTCAACCGCACCCTGCAGGCGCTGGCCCGCACCTACGGGCCCATCTACCAGATATTCCTGGGCTCCAAGCGGGTCGTCGTCATCAGCGACCCCAAGCTGGTGCGGCAGGCCTTCAGCCAGGCCGCGTTCTCCGGAAGGCCGGACACGGAACTCACCAAGCTCCTGCAGGGATACGGTGAGGACTTGGACTGGGCGTCGCGCCCCTGGGGGCCCTCGCGCGATACCGATCGGAAGGCGGCGAGCGAGAGCTGACGCGGGGGGCGTGGCTGTTGCCGATGTCGAGAGACATGGCCGAGGCCGCTGATTGCAGCAGAGCATGCTGCACTTGGTCCCGTGACGCCCTGTGACCAAGTCCGATAGCCGCTAACCCACTGGAATGAACCAAACCATACCGCAAGATCGCGATGTCTTGGTAACGTGAACAGGGTACGTAACTTTAATTACCGAGGAACGCTTGTGGGGCCTCGTGATTTCCCGTCCAGTTCGCACTGCAGGCTGAGAACGGAGTGACCGCAGTAAATGTTGAATACCGTCACGAACATGAGTGTTTTCGGCGCACGCAAGCAACGAAAAATCGAACTTCTCGTTGCCTGACGGCGCGGCCTGACATCGAGAAGCGCATTGTGTAGTTCGAACAAAGAAACTGCAAGCCACACATACCATTAAGTTGGCGGCAGCATACTTTGCTCACGTTCCATGCTCCGAAAACTTCTGCGAACAGCTGTCAGCTGTAAAAGGATGGCAACGGATGGGCGTACACAGGCGCTCTTGTGAGGAAAGACAGCCCGCAATGAGGTTCCTGTGCACATTTAGCCACCTTCCGCAATGATGAAATAATTTGTCACAGAAGTTAGGTTGTTGCGAACCACTCGAGCAATTAAGTGCAGCGGTTGAGAAGACATGAATCACAACGAGTACGCAGTATGTCGCCGTCCTTGTTCACCTTCATCTCTAAGCTTAGCCGCCAATAACGAGGTTCACTTTGCTGTTCCTGCATTGTATCACGCTGCCCCATATTTGCACGTTTGGGTTCTCGTGCTGAGATGCATGCGTTCGAACTAGCACTCGTGTGGCCTAACCGCCTTCCTTTCTCACGAAAATATCGACGATGTAAACCGACGTGAAATTAAGTGCATGTCCTTTCTTGTCCACGCTTGACGAAACCCCCAACGAAAACACATATATTCTCCTACCTCCCTCACTGTCTTCGGCTCTCTTCCAGCGCTTCGGACTGTCGATAAGTTTGTCCCCACTGTGCCATGTCTGCTAGCATGTCAATTACCTCCACGGGTAGTACCACGAAGGAGGAGTAGGAGGAGGCAAAAACTGTTATTGAATATAAGT
Organism: Amblyomma americanum; assembly: GCF_052857255.1. Classification (NCBI taxonomy): domain Eukaryota; kingdom Metazoa; phylum Arthropoda; class Arachnida; order Ixodida; family Ixodidae; genus Amblyomma; species Amblyomma americanum. The sequence goes on along the minus strand of NC_135498.1, from coordinate 88,284,046 downwards.
ATTAACGTAAGTATAAGTATTAAAGATGAATAGCCATCTCCTGATTCTCGGCCGATCCCCCAGTGTGCGAACGTGCCATCTTTTGTAAGGCCAACAACAACAAATGTTGGTGTCTTCCTGAGTGGAGCGATCTTGTAGGGCCCACTTCATGTGGGGTATGGCGGTTGGGCTCTTGCGGACTGGTGCTGGTCAGAACAGTTTCCCAGGATGAAGGCGTGGGTTGAGTTTCAGGACCGAACCACGGCGGTCCTTTTTCATTACAAATGACCTTACGGTTCTCGAGAAATCAGATGTGTTCTCCCGCTTTTTTTTTTCGCAGTCGCAAAACTATACTGCGCCAAGTTACAACGCCTATTTTCTCCCCACACCCATACAAAAACTTCATGGCTCCTTTTCCACTCCGTTTCGCAGGAATCATCAACTCGGAGGGCGCACTGTGGCGTGAGCAGCGCGCCTTCCTGCACCGTGTGTTCAGGGACTTCGTGCCCCGACACGGCAGGCCCGGCAGCGTGGCCTTGGAGCAGAAGATGCAGGTACGCTTCCCACTGCCGCGGGCTGCTATCTTTAGACGTCGGGACCCTTGCCCCGACAAGAGCACAGGATTGTTTATTTTGCAACCACCATATATTTACGCATATCATGTCCGAACCAAGCTTTACGATGGCGTGATGTCCAGAGCTCTCAGGTAGCACGTTTGTGACAGCGGTCTTACCTTACTTGCCCGCAATCGCCGTGATGCTGCGGCTAGGAGGTTGAGCTCGACGAAGGACGGCTCTTGCGATGGCGTGATGTCCAGAGCTCTCAGGTAGCACGTTTGTGACAGTGGTCTTACCTTACTTGCCCGCAATCGCCGTGATGCTGCGGCTAGGAGGTTGAGCTCGACGAAGGACGTGTCGGGAGACGGGAGCAATTGCGGCTAGATATGTTCAAATGTTCACTCTGGGTTAGCCGTAGCAGGCATTTCGTTTGACCCCCGAAGAAAAAGTGTCCGCTGTAATAACCATGACACCGCCTACAACACACATACCATACAACTCCGTTGTGTCAGCCTTCACGATAACCTATAGCGAGAGGTCTGTGAGCAATCGCACGCACAGTTTAGTAGTTTCTTTATTCAAAACCAATGCAGACTCCCGTTAGTAACTAACTGTACGGTTCATGGACTGGCACAACATTGCACACAAAAGCAAAATTTGCAGCGAACTTCACTGGCCGGCTAAGAATGGTCAGGGAAAACTCAGATCTATGTTGTGCTGAAAGATTATCCCGTGTCGCGTTACAGGGGACCAGTGCAAAGTGATTTTTCTTAAGCACTGACCATTCTGCATGCTGTTCGATATGCATGCAAGTAAACATGCCGTCTCCTCCACGTGAGTATAACCTTCAACGTCGCGGTCGCAGGTGCACATCGGCGAGTTCCTATCCTCGCTGGGGCCGTTCGAAGGCAGCTCGCTGCACGTGCGCCGGTCGCTCGCGCGCGCCGTCGGCAACATCCTTGGCTCGTTCCTCATGAGCGTCACGTACTCGACGCGCGACTCCAAGTTCGAGCAGCTCGTCGCGCTCTTCGAGGAGGGCTTGAGGCTCCTGACCCTCGCCGTGCCCGTAAACTTCATTCCGGCGCTGCGCTACGTCCCGGGCTCCAACTGGGCCTACCGGCGCATCAAGCGCAACCGGTGCCTGACGGCCGACTACTTCCGGCGCATCGCCGACGCGCACCGCTCGTCCTACGTCGAGGGCACCGTGCGCGACATCGTGGACGCGTACCTCGTCCAGCTGCGAAGGGACAAGGCCAGGGGCATCCAGCGGGAGGACACGTTCTTCGGTGAGGATATCTGCGGCATGCGAGTCTTCGTAGCCTGCCCAGTGCCCCCTAGATGAAAGAAAAGGCCTCTGAACTCTTTCTATGACGTCATGCTCCTTGCCCGGTTGACCATACCACGACATGCACTTAGAACACAAAGCTCGAGAAGCAAAGCCCCAAGGCATTTTGTTCTAATTGTACACCGTGATATACGGTCAACCGGGCAAGGAGCGTGACATCATACGAGCAGTTCAGAGGCCTCTTCTTTTTAGGAGGCACCGGCTAGCCTGATCGCCGACTAGTGCAGAGAGGCGACCTTCTCTGTTTCGTAGCACATCTGGCTTGATTCCGTTCTAGTTACTTAAATCCACCCTACAGGAGAAGAGCGCTGATGTAGGCGGGATGATGCATCATTTGGATTCGAACAAGCAGCGCGCATACGAGGCCACGAAAAGAGCAAAACACAGCAGCTTCCTCCCGCAGTTCATTTCTTCTCCTATTTGCGCCAAATGCAACGCGAACTGGCAAAACTGAAAGGCGAACAGCAAGACGTGAAGATTTTAGTTGAAAGAAACTTGATGTTTGCATCAATTCTTAATTATGACTTCTAAATTAAAGCGCGATTACCACTTCTTTAAAGTATTAACGAAAGCATTTCTAATTGAAGGAGGCCAGCGCAGTCTTTAAAACTAAGGAAAGCAAAGGGGAATGCTTTCTTTCTCTTTTAAATTTTGCTGTTGATAAATGGAAAATTATTAGTGTAATAATTTTTCAGCTCAAAGATAACATATTAGAAGGCAGAATAGAGGTCAACTATATGCCGCCGGTGGGATGTGAACCTCGACCTCCGTATGTCGCGTACAGTGCTCATTACGCAACATACGGAGGTCGTGGGTTCGAGTCCCACCGGCGGTTTATTAATGACATTTATTCTGCTTTCTAATAGGTTATCTTTCAGCTAAACAATTGCACCACTAATATGCCATTTATCAGCACAATTTTAAATTAAAAAAAACATTCAGCCGCGCTTTCCTTGGTTTTAATGACCGCTGGCCTCCTGCATATGGAGTTAAAAAATGAGCCGCTCGTTTTCTCCACCCTTGTCTGCGCTTTTATTTGTTCTTCGGTTATCTGTTTTTTTTTTTCCGCGTCTGCGGTTGTTTCGCTGGAATGCGCTTTGACGCCAACGTTGTTGTCCTCCGCTGAACAGCCGCGGCTCACTTTCTTTCGTCCTGTTTGTGCGCTGTTTCTTCGTTTCCAAAACACGTGGCAGCCATTTTTCAAATGCGCACGTTCTGCGTCGGTCCCTGCGAAAGGCTCTCAACAAGGGCTGCTGTTCCTTAATGTCGGCGCCGAGCTACCACGCCAGTGTTTGTACACAAGTCGCCTTCCTGGTGATGTCGATAGCTGCCCCTCACAGCAGTATTCTCTTTCCTTTCCCGTGTGGCCGCCCGCAGAGGAGCAGTTGGTGCAAGTCCTGATGGACATCTTCACCGCCGGACTGGAGACCGTGACCACGACGCTCGAGTGGGCCGTCCTCTTTCTGGTGCGGCACCCTCACGTCCAGAGGCGCCTCCAGGAAGAGATGGACGCCCACCTGGCGCACGAAGACGGCCGGCCCGCTAGCATGGCAGACCTGCCCGCCCTGCCTTACGCCCAGGCCACCATCCTCGAGGTGCTGCGACGCGCAAACGTCATAGCGCTCGGAAACACCCACGCCACAACCTGGTGAGACAAGACAGATTTTGTAGGGCATATTTAGCGACATGCATACTCTGAGAAAAGGGGTAAAGGAGAACAGGAGAGCAGGAGGAGTGGGAGCGGGGCCACAGAGCGAGAGTGAAGTGCAAAAAAAGCAAGCCTTGCCAGTTAGAATTACCAAACGATGTATACTTGTTACAAGGGACACCAGAGGTCAAGTTCGTTGTCAGTGACCGGAAGCGTACGTGGCTGTAGTCGATCTAGTTGACCCCATTTCCCACTATAAGCCGCACATAAAACATTAAGCAAGACGGTCGAAAACATTTTTGTCGATGGCGCTGACGACTGCTGCGCCTGGAATTTGGACCGCGTTGCCCCTGTGACGTGGTTGTGAAAGAGGTCCCACATGATGGCGTGCACAAAGGAGAATGACACACCTGGCGGAGCGATTAACTTCCCGAAATGCTACCGTGATCATGGCGAGACAGGGATCAACCAGTAGACAAAACGAGCGTTGGCTCGAGCCGTCTACCCACTTATTCCTGTGTTTCGCGCAGCTTCGATGTAACCGAACAGCCAAAGCTAGTACTGTTCTGACCTCTACTACAGCTCTTGTACAGGAACGGATTCATTCACTTCGTATGTGCACAATAAGCCAGCCTAGCACTAGCCTGTCGTATAACAATAAAAAGCTGTCAGGTTCAGATGTACAAAGACGAAGACGAGGCTTAAGGCGAGTGTGTAATGTGTGCAGCGACGTGGAGTTGGCCGGCTACCTCATCCCGGCGGACACGCACGTGATCTCCAACCTGTGGGCCATCCACATGGATGCTGACCTGTGGGAGGACCCGGAAGAATTTCGGCCAGAGCGCTTCCTAGTCAACGGACGCGTCCACAAGCCAGATTACTTCATGCCCTTCTCAGTGGGTGAGTAACAATTCCTTGCAGCTGAAACCATTCACTGTGGCACAGTGTAAGCATTCGTCCGGCCAGCCTACACAGAACGGTAGTTCACACAGTAGTTTCGTGGTTGCTCCCCCCGTTGTTCGCTCGAGCTATCTACGAGTGTCATGCACCTTCACAGTTCACAGGCTAATGCAGCAGCTATAACTTCATCCCTCTATCTGCTGCCTGGAAGGATGAAGCCAACAACTTTCAAAAGGGTTCGCACTCTGAATGCCTGCCAGTGTCGTAATGAATTTATCCGTTCGTCCGCATTTATTTTAGCGCGGTTTTAACCTCGTGCAACAATGAACCGACTACGTAATATACCGAGCATCCGCTCATGTTCGAGTAAGCGCCCAGCACCCTTTTCTTTGAGATCTTGAATTTTCCTAAAGAACAGAGCAAGCGCCCGCGCGATTACGTCCCATGTCCGGAAGAAATTAAAAAAAACCCGCCAAGACGCATCACTCGTTCATCGTTCAGTATCTCCGCGACTCTTATCGCGGAATGAGGGGGGGGGGAGAGAGAGAGAGAGTCGTTCCATGGATTCAGTGACGAAGATTAGCAGCGCTTTAATCACCCGGTTTTTCATGTCTTCTAACAAACTGGTGTACGAATTATTCTTACATTTTCTGTATTTATGCGGGATCGAGCTCCCCTCCGCCCATTGGCCGCCATCTTGAATATAATTATCGGGCGAAACCCAACCCAGAATCTTGTGGTGTGCCTGACCTGAAGGTGCAGAAATAAAATAAACATTGTCGCCACTGGATTTTGAACCCCCGGCAGCGCGAACAGATCAGATTCGGTGGCCACTGCATGAGGGCACTATACAATCGCCGCAGCCAATCACGCCTCGTGTTAAACTACAACTCTCTCTACACTGTGCATTGCACGTCGTCGTCTTCACCAACTTCCATCTGCGGCGCGAGCAGATAAGATTAACCTCGATCAGAGCTTAACCCGAGTCATCGTCGCCACACATGGCGCCTAGCCAGCGTAGCAAAAAAATGAGCCCAATGGCCTGAACACATGCTTTCACGTCTACGCGGTTTAGCTACGTTAAAATCCTACCACTTTTTTTTTTCTTCGTCTTAGATGAGCACCTTGAACAGTGTGCAGCTAAGTTGCGGCGGTAGTGTCCGGCGGCATCACCGTGTGTTGTCCGTCCACATTTCTGACATAGAAAAGATAAGGCAGAACCTTTACAGATAAACAAAGGCTTTGCAGAGGAGCATGCCGAAGTCTGAAAGCACAAAAGATGACAGGACAATGAAAATAAGCTTACGCATCCTATACGGGCACCTGTGGGAAACTGAACAACCTGCCAATAAGTTCGCCTTTTAGTTACACCAATTTCCATAGGCGATCGAATAACTTCGATGTCACCTTACCGCGACTTCGTCTTCTGAGCGCATTCTCGCACGCAAGGACCAGCGCAGGATTTTTTTTTTCCTACAAGAGCTTGATGGCAAAGAGGCGTCCTTTTTGCAAAAGCGGCTATATCTCGAGGAGGGCGGTGGGGGTCAGGTCTGCTCGCTATCCTTGCCGCATGCACAAATCTCCTATTCGTAGAAGCAAGGTGGATGAGGCACGGAGCGCGTGACCGCCGCGCTTGCTTCGAGAAGCGCTGCCGCCATGACAGCCGGGGAGAATCGGCGGTAAAGCATGGCCGGCGGCTCTTTCCGCGCATGCGCCTTGTGCCGCCCATTCTCGCTGGCTGTCGGATGCAGCGGTTACGCGTTCGCAGTTTCCCTCTAAGGCTTTGCGAAACAGCCTGTACAATACCGTTCGGGCAGCACTTTGCATTTGTGACAGTCTCCTGAACATATTTTTACTGCGCAGGTCGACGCATGTGCCTGGGTAACCAGCTGACGCAGACCGAAGTCTTCCTCTTCCTCAGCAACCTGCTGCAGCGATACACGCTCGAACTGCCCGAGGGTGAAGAGCCGCCTTCCATGGACGGCCAGGTTGCTATATCACACACACCCCGACCCTTCCGTGTCAAGATCACGCCTAGGAACATCTCGGCGGAACAGTCATGCAGCGACCTGGGTTGAGATAAGTCAAGCGACACCTGCCTCCAAAGTTCCTCGTCGTGAGCTCGCCTCAGCGGCCATGGCTGTTCCTGGGACCACCGGTGATCGACTGTGACTGTGAGCTACGGACAATACGCGCGCAGTAACTGTCGCTATCTATGTCATGCGCAGCCAACCCCGAGCGACGTATTCCTCACAAACGTTACGCGCATCCAGCCATTTAACGACGCCCACAGTTCACAGCCAGCATGACGCCGTTAAGTGCTGTGCATTTTAGTGTCCTCGCGTACAGCTCGCACGGCTGCGCCGTACAGCCCGTTTCCCTCAGGAATGCAAGGCGACACCATCTCCTTTCGAAAACTTCTGCTTCTATAACCAAAAGACACAGCATTTGTTATCAAACCAGTGTCAGGCTTGAAAAGCCGCTGATACGCCATCTTCTATAGCGAGAAGCAATGATCCTGACGTCAGTTCGAATGCTAACACGCAACCCGTGTCGCCAAAATCAAGCTTGCACAGTTATTTCCTTCTTGTCATGAACAGCACTGCAACATCACTAACAAAAAGGTGGGACAGAGGAACATTCAAAATTGGTTTTTGGGGAAAGGAAATGGCGCAGTATCTGTCTCACATCTCGGCCCACACCTGAACCGCGCCGTGGGGGAAGGGTTTATATAAAGGACGGAGTAAAAGAAGAAAGGTGCCGTAGTAGAGGGCTCCGGGATAATTTCGACCATCTGGGGACCTTTAACATGCGCTCACATCGCACAGCACACGGGCGCCTTTGCGTTTCACCTCCATCGAAACGCTGCCGCCCGCGGTCGAGTTCGAACCCGGGTACTCCGGATCAGTAGCCGAGCACCCTAACCACTGAGCCACCGCGGCGGGTCAGAGTCCTTGTCTAGTGTTCTGTACCCAGTCTACATGCTTGACGTATGCAACGAAAGGAAAGGTGGTCAACATATGCCAACCCCGAACAATGAAGATACCTACAGTACACTCGCCCTGCTTTATCAAGGAGATTGTCATTACCAAGATTCCTAGATATGATAATGCTCTCCCACAAGAAACACCTCAACAGATTGAGAGATCCAGTCGGTTCACCATACACAGCCCAACATGAAAGAATATTGTATAGTTCTGCCATGAAGCGTCACGTTTAAAGCACATTTATGCTACTGCAGCTTGCTGTATCAGACAGTAACTTGAATGCGTGCTCTCTCAAATGAAAATTCAGGGTACCCCATGCACAACAGGAAAATCTAGGTTGTACTTAGATAGGTTTGTTGCTTACTTATGATGTTTGGAATATGCAATCTTTGTGCACAAGTCAGAAAGGATACACCTCAAGACCCCAGGTCTCTGATTGCCCACCAGCAACTTTTATTACGAGCTTGTCCAAATTCCCTTGTTAAGTTCACAACATTACTTTTGTTTGCCTACAGAACTGTGTTTAATCTGTAGCCCCATACCTTCGAAAAGTCACCTAGTCAATTGCGAGAAATAGTAATCTGCCACTGCGATACCTCATTAATGAGTGAACCACTGAACAGGCAAGAACACATTTATAGCAAACTGCGATTAAGATGTAAACTATCCTGCACATAAACTTCAAATGCAAAAATGCAGTCTCAACAAGACAGGCCTGCTTGGTAGTGCCATACTAATGGTAACTCTAAATTCAAAATCATATCACTGTTCAACGCACACGTCCCTTAATACTCCCATTGACACCAGCACACAGCTCAGGCAAGCAACAACAAAAAATATTCATGAGTCATGCTTTCAGCAATACTGCTCTTTATTTTTTTTTACATATTCTCAAAACTTTAAATCCGAACTACAGGCTTTCTATGCTACTCTGTCACATTCATGCAGTTTGCTTGATACAGCGTCTAAGAGGAAACCAGATCTCTCAATATGCAAGTCCCAAGAGGATCTCACAGACAACATTTCTACAAACTGAAGGATCTCGTGTACATAGTTGTTTACACAGGTTAAAACTGTTACATTGTTCGCTCATTGTCTTTTTTGTAGATATTCCACATCTATGCAAACATTGTGCCATTTTCCAGTGTACATAAAAAGCATCTCCATCTTGTTTTCATGTTTTTTCCTGGCATCTGTAAAATACAAGCATGATAAAAAAAAAGTTTGTTTCAGCCAAATCTGTGTCTCTGTGCCTTTTCCTGGTAACAAAATGCAAATTGTACACTTAAGGCATTTATGAGGAACGCTTGCTCATTATATGCATTAACAGGTAATGCAACACCAAACTACAAAGTTAACATCCTCACAATGTTTTGCACCACACTGAATTCCAGAAAATCTTTGGGGCATCGCTTTCACACTGAACTAGAACAGCTACTGAGCAAGGTTTTATAATTTAAGAAACACACTATGACCAAGAAATATGTTTACTACAAATAATAAAGGTCGTAGGCATAATATGCATGTTAAGGAAAGTGATTAATTCTAAACCACCTACAGAAAGGTGAAGGTTTGTAATACATAGTTCCTAATGGCACACAAATGAAAATACAAACAGAAAAACAGTAAGGACAGAAGCACTGCAGCACTTTTTTTGTACCTAATAAAGCACTTAATAATTTGCAAAAAATAAAACTGCTGCAACTAATAAATGCATACTGTAATAAGAAGGTAATAAATCCATATACACACATAAACAATATATTTTTCAAAAACAATTTGAAATATAATGTATAGTCAAGCCAAACAACAAAAAGGCAACTAACATCACAATAAAGGTAAACATATTAAAAATATATGGAACTGCTTTCATTAGAATGATTCTGCCAAAAAGGGAGAATAAAAATTCACAAACAAACAAGGCACTTAAATACAACAATGTTACATAAGTGTACACACAGGCAGGTAGAATTATTTCTGTCAAGCATTTCACAACTACCACACTTTACAAAACTAGTGCAGTGCCAACACTACATCACATAGCTTCGCTAAACCAAACAAACATTCACAGGCTCCGGTTCCGTACTTGTGCAAGCTTGCAAGACATGGCCAAAATCTGGCACTACAATCAATTCACTTCTGCCTCAACATTCACCAAGCCCCAATAAACAGTACACTGTTTAGAGAAGTGCACATGTTTGAATGATAAATGGGACTGGCAACAATGCAGGCCACAGGATGGTCCGTCTAAAAGTCAAAAGCTTGCACACAGCTCATGCATACAATGAAGGCCTCGTAATTCAATGTCTTCACATGTTTTGTTTGGTTTATGGGGGTTTAACGTCCCAAAGCGACTCGGGCTATGAGAGACGCCATAGTGAAGGGCTCCGGAAATTTCGACCACCTGGCGTTCTTTAACATGCACTGACATCACACAGCACACGGGCCTCTAGAATTTCGCCTCCATCGAAATTCGACCACCGCAGCCGGGATCGAACCCGCGTCTTTCTGGCCAGCGGCCGAGCGCCATAACCACTCAGCCACCGCGGCAGATCCTTTGCATGTTTTGTGACATTGCGCTTGACAGAAGGAAAAGAAACAAGGAAAGAAGTGTGCTCTAAGGCACATTCATGCCTTAAAGGGGCTCTGAAAGGGGCTCTCATAAAGTTGCAGTATGCCTATGATGTTAAAGCATGCCGCTTCACAAATATTGTCCAGCAAGAATTTTTTCTAATGCGCTTAGTAGAAGCTGAGGTATCTTTAGTCAAAATTTTAATTTCAGCGTCTGTGCCTTTCCCTCTTGTCACTTTTTGCACGCTGGAAGGTTGGCGCTCATCTGCTGGCCCCTCCAGAAGAGGAGAGCTTCCTGACCCGCCGGAGCTACGCGGCTGATGCCTGAAAGAATCTAACCAGTAGCCAGCTCTCAACATGTATACGTAGATGCGAGCTACGGAGGAGGGTGCGAGCATGAAAAAGTCGCCACGAAGGACTCGCCAACTTTCGCGCGTGATTGTGGGCCCTCTGCTGCATGTGGAAGTATACTATTTGGCTCAGGTTTTCATGAAAACACAATGTAGTGATTGCGCGAGTTGATGTGCTCTCCTCGGAAGGTGTTTCTCAGCCCCTTTAATAAATGCGTTCTTGTCGCACCACATCCTCTATTTCAGGCTTACTCTCCTAGACAAGTGCCCTCGAGAGGTTTGCCTAATACAATTCACGCATTGCTATTGAAAAGATTGTGCCCAATGCAAATATGCTGTTATTAAAAGCAAGTGCAACAAAGATTGAAAACACCAGTTTTGCAATGAAACAACCCTGCTATGTATAAAATCGGTCATGAAGTAATAGCTAATGAATTAGAATACCTTTGATCCAAGTCGAGACAAAATGGCAGCAATCTGACTTTGCGAGAAGTACAAGCTATGGAGAAACCACCTATCACACGTCATGTCAGCAGGATGTTATAGTGGTATTTAAAAACTTTGGCCCCATGCCTAAAGCAACATGACTTTATTTTATGCAGTACTTTTTAGAACATTTCTCAAATCTGTGGGGCACAACCAGAGTTGCAGGGTACATGCTCTACAGTTAGAAAGACAGTTTTGAAGCTGTTACTGCAAATCTGCAAGTTGCACGTATGGCAAGTCGCACATTGCCAACTGCCAAAAGGTTTCCTGAAACATTGGTATGCATGCACTCAACAACTTTGGTGAACTTTAGTCACCAGTTTTGCAAGAACGCCTTCAGCTTCACCAACTGAAGTGCAGCAATATGATCAAAAGCGTCCTTTGGCCTCACTTAATTCACAATTTGCTAACCATTCTAGTATGCTAGGCCACGATGTAGTACAATCTGTAGTGTCCAGTTTCAGTCCTTGCTCCAAAATCTGCAAGACAGGTGTCGCAGATATTCACAGCAAGGAATGCTGGAAGCTGCAATCAAACGTGTGTGGCAATGGTTATGCAGCTCTGAGCTACGTACGTGATCAAGTTCGATCCCTGGAATAACGTGATGTAAAAACTACCGCTGGCAATAAGGATGATGAAGGAGAAGTAATCCTGCACACAGGTGACATTGCATCAACAACCTCCCATTCAGCACCATAACCACTTTACTGTACAAAGCGCACCATCCCAAACCACCTAACGTGGAAAGATGTCCGTATCATTCTAGGGATCAGGGATGATGCTATGCAATAACGACTCTAGAGAGAGCAAATGACATTGGAAAAAATAATTTCAGCATGCAAAGCTGCAGAAATCTCAAAAGAGCACATTAGGGATGTTGAGCTGCTACATGAAGTGCCCAAGCAATCAGGAATGCCTGTGCTGCAAGTCGACAGTGTGCAAGTAGTGAAATTCTCTGAGAGCAGCTGTGCCAAAAGCAGAACACGGCGAGTGCCCCTTGTACACGTGCCGCGTATGTAGTAACAACACGCTTTGGTGATGAAGCTCTATCCTCTCGCACGTATGCCACAAGACTTGCCGCTAGTGAGTTCACACAGAAAAAAAACCTTGATGTTTTTGTTCATGAAGTTGCAAGAAAAGTTTCAAGCAAAGAAGCGGGCTCTGTATTATTTTGGCCACACCTAAAATTATAACTGTCTGGTATGTCAACATATCTTTCTGATAAGTTGCCTTCTGTCACAACTCATTTTTTACTTTACATGATGAATTTTGACTAGGAAATTATTTTTGCCAGAAAGCTCACTTTAAAAATATTTTGGGCAGTATAAACTCATTTGGCCTTTACGAGGTGCCTCAACTTGATCATTAAAGGCAGTTAATGCAGCGAGAAATGAAAAACGTACTGAACTCTGGCATTTACAATCTCCTGCATGATTTTTGGGCCATTAAGATGTATGGTTGACCTATGATGCATTCGTTCCTCGTGGGAGGCCTATGCTTAAACTAACCTCCTGCAATTCAACTGAACTTTCTTTTCAGACTCTGTAGACTATGTGCAGCAGAAGAAAAAGGCTCGCCTGGTCAGGGTGCGGCGTATCATTGACACAGACAAGTCTGACAGTAATGAGAATGCGCTCTTGGAGGTGCACAATTTTGCATCTGTACGTGCATGACAGTTTTCTTTTGAGATATTGGACTAAAATTCTTGCTTCTGTCTGCTGCATTTCAGCCACACACACAGAAAAATAAAGGCCAGGACGGCCTCCTCGCATGCTATCAAAAAAGAAAAGGGAACTTCAAACGCAAGCATGCATGTGTGCATTGGAACAAATTGCTGCGACAGCGCCACCTAAACCGGCCACTCGGCACAGAATCCACCGGCCCAAGCAGCTGTGCCTTTGCCTCATGTGCCTGAGAACACACTGACAAGGCAAGACACCTACAGTTTACATAAAGAATTTTGTGCGGAATAGCTTTTGCCTGACATTTGCCAGATAGGAATGAAAAACAGCTGCCCCGCAAGGCAGCATTTTGCCAGCTGCATCTGAACCACATTTTTAAAGTGCACTCAAGCCTTTTCTTTTAACTTGACTCAGGTGGTGGCGTCCTTGTACCAGCCGATGCATGGAGGCATATACAGCGGTAGAGGCATATACAAGGACAGCATATTTGTAAAGGACTTGCTGGTTGCGGGGTGGGGCACAGTCAGCTTGCAAGGCCGGTCACTGCAGGGTGTATGTAACCTGTGTGTATTTCCTTTCAGTATTCTTTTAAGAGTCTCATGCTCTGCCGACTGAGCTAGCCGGGCGACAAAACTCAATCTTGTCTTAGGAAAAGAGCTTTTAAAGCACCATGTTTAATGTGTTTCGTTATGTTGACGACTTTCTAGTGATCTTAGACAATCATTTTAACTATGATCTTGATAGTGCTGTCACTAACATTCTTAATGCGTTCTCCTCTGAGGGGCAAGGTCTGCTTTTTACTTACGGATTGACAAGGGACAACCGTATCCAGTTTTTAGACCTAAATTTGCACTTCACAGATGACCATGTGTGCTGGTCATATAGCCCACGGTCAAACAAAAGTTTACTGACTTTTAAGAATGCTCACTCCAAGCTAGTGAAACGTGGCATTTTTGTGTCTAGCTGTCTATCTGCCTTACCAAAGTCCTGCTGCCACACCATTTCATCTAGTTTTTAATGTCAATTCAAACGCCTTCTTTCAGCTGGCTACCCCCAATTTCTAATCCTCAGCCTTTGCGAAAGCCTGCTTCAAAGGCTAATATCTTCCGATAGGAAGGAACAACGTTCAGAAACCAAGCCACCATTTGCCATGCCATATTTCCATTGTCTTTCACACAACATTAAGAAGGTTGCGGAGAGGTACGGGATCAGCTTTGATTTTTTAGCGCCAAGCAAACTGAAAAAAGTGTGTCCTTTACTGACCAGAACAAAAAAGAACCCACCACTTGCAGAAAGAACCACCAGAGCAAGTTCACTAAGTGCATTTCAGAAGTAATCTACGAAATTCCTCTTTCGTGCGGACGGACCTATCTAGGCCAAACTGGCCGACGTTTTAATGAGCGTGCTCTGGAGCACTGGCGGTCCCACTGTAGGAGATGCGATATCAACAACTGTCATCCTTATCTAGAAAAACAAAATTCCTTTGAAAAGTGAAATCAAACATTGAAAGAGAAATTATCAAGGCATTCTTCATCTTAAAAAAAGGGGGGGACAACTGTGTTAGCCCGCCTTCGCTCGCCTCTATCAAGAAAAAAGATTGATTTCTTAGATGGTCATATCCGGGCTTACAGGTAGGGAGGGGGGTCCTAATCACATGTGGCTCTCTTGATACTGTTGTCGCCCTGTGCTCGCTGTTCTTTTTTTGCTGCGCATGTACCTTGTTTGTCATGCTGTTTGCTTTTATAAGCACAACTGTTTTCGAAAAATAAAATCAGTTGGAAGTTCTGTGCTTCGAGTGTGTGCGTCTGTGTATCTCCTTGTTCCGTCGACTTCGCGCAGTTTTTATTCGCATCATTCTTGTCATTTACAGGAAGCTGCCCAAGATTTCTGGACCGGCCAAGGAAGACTCCTCTGACACCAGAGCACGAGGCAGTAGTGTGTGGTAACTGTACTGCAAGTAGTATCTTCTGTGTTCTCTTATGGTGCCTCAAAAACATTGACCCACATTTGTTTTCTGTGGCTTCTGTTGCCAAGTAGGGTGCCTAATACCCTTGTTACACAGGCAGAGTTAACTGCGGTTAACGTAACCACGATTATGCGTAACTGCGGTTGATGTTTCTTACACGGCGTACGAAACTACGGTTATGCCGCTAACCGCAGTTGTAGCGAACTGAGCTTGGCAACCTCAGTTAGCTTGCTAACCGGGAAGATGGCGGCACCCGTGGACGGAGTGAGCGAGTCAGCAGCGTCGGCGTCCGCGTGCAATTAACGCACGAGCTGGTCAGCACCAACTACGGAGAGCCTAATCAGGCTATGGGAAAGCAATTTGCACCACCTGCGAGAGACGACACGCAACGACAAGGTGTACGCGGCGATTATGGCAGAATTGTCTGCCGGACTGCCATGAGGCGTGCAGCCCTTCTCTGTCAAGGAAGTTCGATTGAAGATGGATAACCTCAACAAAAAGTACTGGTAAGTACAAGAGTATATCTTGTGGCACATCTAACACGTTTTGCTGGTTGCTGTTTAATTTACGCAGAGCTAACCGACAACAGGAGCAAATTTTTCAAGCGGTCAAACTTCGACATTCGCCCTAGTGCTGGCTCTTTCGTTGTGTTGCATGAGGCTGAATATTTACCTCAGATACCGCGTTCGTCTTTGACCTGGTCGAAGCAACACATGGTGCAAGGCCGTGTTTAAAAATTTTAACCCTTTTTGCGACATCGGGACAACCCTTGTCCCACCTGCAAGGCTGTAGCAAAACGACGATTGTGAAAACTGCGAGAGAGCTGGGTTTGCTTGAGACAACTGGCGCCATCTAAGAGAGATGTGTTTAACTATTTTATGCTTTCTTTTTTTCCTGCTGGGTGGCGCAAGCGTCCCGTGTGTGTTGTAGTTTGTTGCTTTTTTTCGAAGGACGGAGCTGTGCACACACGATTTTCGAAGAGCAACATTTTTCTTCAAAAATGCCAGGTAAGACGCCCATTGTGTTCTCCGTGCTTCTAAATATGTCAGGCTCATATGAGTAAAATTGTACAGTTCGTACAATGTTGTAAAGAATTCTGTGTTCGAAAGTCTGCAGGCATATGGAAGTTCATTATCTAGAAGCATGGCGTCGTGTGTCATTCGTTCTCGAATGAAACGTATAAATTTATTATGTATTCATTCGTCCTTGCAGGGGAACGGAGTCTCACCGCTGAAGAGGCATTAGAGGTGTTTTTTAGCCTGCCTGACGGTTCGGAAAGTGATGTGTCAAGTGATTCGGGTGACGAGTTTACCCTACCATCAACCTCGGCTTTCGCTCCGATAGAGTCGTCGGAAAGCGACGAAAACATCGAGCCGCCGCGCAAGAAAAGACCCAAGAAGGCATACACACGCAAAAAGAAAACTAAGAACGCGCGCGCTAAGCCCATTCATCATGACAGTGACCATGAAGAGGAAGAAGACGATTCCCTATCAGCAGGATGGATAGCCGGGCAGCCTTGCGACCTTCCAGTGAGCATCGCAGAAAACTCACCAACATACTCACAAAAACTAAAGGCAGACTGCAGCGCATGCGACGCGTTTTCTCTGTACTTTGAGGAAGAGGTGTGGAAAATTATTGTTGAGGAAACAAACCTCTATGCTCTTCAAGGAATGATGCCAAACTGGCGCACGCTGACTGAGCGAGCTGAAGGCCTACATAGGGATGCTCATACTAATGAGCATTCATAACTTGCCTCAAGTGTACCTGTATTGGAGTTCAGACAAGTTTTTCAATGTTCAAGAAATCTCCAGTGTAATGTCGTTTAGACGTTTTCAACAGATCACTCGTTGCCTGCACCTAAACGACAATTCAAAGATACCTGATAAGACCTCACCAAATTTTGACAGGTGCTACAGGGTGAGGCCCCTAATGGAAATGCTCAACATCAACTTCCAAAAAGAGTACAAGCCTTCCTCCCACGTTGCTGTCGACGAGTCCATGATTGTCTTCAAGGGTAGATCGGCAATGAAGCAATATATGCCGCTCAAACCAAAAATCAAGCGTGGGTATAAAGTGTGGAGTATCGCCGACAGCCAGACTGGTTACCTCTGTAAATTTGACCTCTATCAAGGCCGCACAGAGCGTCGACCCACTGACGTGGGACTCGGTGAGCATGTAGCGCTCTCTCTAACAGAAGACGTGGTGGACGCAGGCTCACAAGTTTTCTTCGATAATTTTTTTTCCTCGACGAAGCTTCTCCAGCACCTTCGAGAGCGAGGTATATTTGCTTGTGGAACATTCAGATCCAACAAGAAAGATCTGCCTCAAGAGGTAAAGGTTGACAATAAATTGAAGCGGGGATCATTCCTGTACAGATCTAAAGGGCCAATTTCTGTGTACCAGTGGCGGGACTCCAAGAACGTCCATGTGATGTCCAATTATCACGACCCCCAAGAAGAAGCTACAGTGGAAAGGAAGCTGCCTTGTGGAACAAAAATCCAGGTGACAAGCCCGAAGGCTGTGAAAGACTATAATCGGTGGATGGGTGGAGTTGACCGATTTGACCAAAAAAGAAATGCCTACATAGTAGATAGGCGGTCAAAAAAAGGATGGCACAGCATTTTTTATTTCATGGTTGATGCTGCCATCGTGAATGCCTTTATTCAGTACGCAGGTGTTCACGATGCTGGCAGCACAGACTTGCTGCAATTCAAGCTCATTCTAGGGCGACAACTAGTCGAGCGGCAATGCTTCCGCATTGGAAGATCCCAGGCAGACTACCTCAGAAAAAATGGGCGCCACAGTGGTTCTATACTAACGGGAGTTCCACACGAAGTCCGTTTTCAAGGAAACAACAGGAAACAACCACTTCCCAATATCATCTGGCACAAGAAGGAGATGCCGCTGGTGTTCAACCAAGCGCGCCGAAGTGCGCACCAAGCTCATATGCACAGGTTGTAACGTGCCATTATGTATGCAGTGCTTTTCTCCCTTTCACTCATCAAAGTGAACCTAAAATCACGATTCAACTTTCTTTTGTGGTACCCCCTCGTGAGCATTGGGACACATGCTGTCCCACCTCCCTTTATTCCTTGTCGTGTGCAGTGGGACACAAGTTGTCCCACCTTTTGTGCTAAAATCATTGTACGGAGAGTGACTAAAGTGTCCTTGGATAAAAAAAAACAATTTTTTTTGCGTGTGACCTCATGCCTTATAAAGGGTTAACAATAGCAAACAGTTATGCCAAACTAGTCCCTGCCGGTTGCGCTGGGATAATGCTCTCGGCGCAGTTAACTAGTGCTGCATTGCATGCGGTCAAAGCGATTGGAATGTGAAATGGGGGTTGAATGTCTCAAAAAAACAAATGTACTATGAGGGACGGCACAGTGAAAGGCTCCGGATTAATTTAGACCACTTTAGGTTCTTCAGCATGCACCGACATTGCACAGCACACGGGCGCATTCTGCGTTCCGCTTTGTGGGGATTCGCGCTGTCTCCAGGGCAGCCCGTGCTGTTCCTGTTCGACTCCTGCGAAACCCCGTCCACTAACGAAGGCCTGGTACGGCTCGCGATGCCGCCTCCCCCCCCCCCCCGCTGGGACCTCCGGCCACGCGGGGATCTCGGCTGCGCTCCGCGGTGTCGTGCTGCCTTCTCCTCTGATTGGGTCGCGGGGACGTGACGTAGGCGAAAAGCTGTGCTTGCTCCGGTGCCGGTCGCGGGGGGCTGGGAGAGAGGTTGGAGACAGGCGGGCGACGAGGGCGGAACACGGGCCGGACACACGCGGCAAGGTACGTGAATGACCGTTATTCGCTGCCCCCGAGGCCTTTGCCGACGTTCATTCGCGTGCCTTGTCGCACAGGGCCCTAACATCACACGCCGAGAGCCTCGCGCACCGCCCTTGCGGAACCTGCGAGCGCCCGGCGAAGCCCGCCGAGCCGCCGCTGACCTGAGGCAGCCGTGACTCGCACCAGAGTTTTCCCGCCGCACCGGTCTCGCGCCAGCCCGTGTCCGCGCGCGCATCTGCTGCGGCCCGCTGTCGGGTGGCGGTGGACGCCAGGTGCGCAGTGGTTGGAGTACCATACAGTGCTTGTGTTTGTGTTGCCTGTACAATAAATACGTGTACTGTGAACGTGCTAGTTCTCCTGGATTGAGAGCGCACGAGCGCGGCAAGAGCAGACCGGACCCCTTTCGGCTCGGTGCTCGAACCACGCAGTGGGTCTCTCTCTTCGCACGCCCCCGGGACATATAAGGAAGCCCACTCTTGGGCTATGTACTGACCCCGTGCGCGGAGGCATTTAAAGAAGAGCCCACAGCTTTCATCGAAACACGGCTGCTGGGGCCGGGATCAAACCCGGGTACTCCGCTGATTAGCAGAGCCACTCAACCAAGGCATTAAGAGGTAATGCTAGGTGTTACTGCCAATACTAACGGGAGTTCCACACGAAGTCCGTTTTCAAGGAAACAACAGAAAACAACCACTTCCCACAATCATCTGGCACAAGAAGGAGATGCCGCTGGTGTTCAACCAAGCGCGCCGAAGTGCGCACCAAGCTCATATGCACAGGTTGTAACGTGCCATTATGTATGCAGTGCTTTTCTCCCTTTCACTCATCAAAGTGAACCTAAAATCACGATGCAACTTTCTTTTGTGGTACCCCCTCGTGAGCATTGGGACACATGCTGTCCCACCTCCCTTTATTCCTTGTCGTGTGCAGTGGGACACAAGTTGTCCCACCTTTTGTGCTAAAACCATTGTACGGAGAGTGACGAAAACTGGTCTGACCGCCTTTTCTTAGCCTCAATAAAGTGTCCTTGGATAAAAAAAACAATTTTTTTTTGCGTGTGACCTCATGCCTTATAAAGGGTTAACAATAGCAAACAGTTATGCCAAACTAGTCCCTGCCGGTTGCGCTGGGATAACGCTCTCGGCGCAGTTAACTAGTGCTGCATTGCATGCGGTCAAAGCGATTGGAATGTGAAATGGGGGTTGAATGTCTCGAAAAAACAAATGTACTATGAGGGACGGCACAGTGAAAGGCTCCGGATTAATTTAGACCACTTTAGGTTCTTCAGCATGCACCGACATTGCACAGCACACGGTCGCATTCTGCGTTCCGCTTTGTGGGGATTCGCGCTGTCTCCAGGGCAGCCCGTGCTGTTCCTGTTCGACTCCTGCGAAACCCCGTCCGCTAACGAAGGCTTGGTACGGCTCGGGATGCCGCCTTCCCCCCCGCTGGGCCCTCCGGCCGCGCGGGGATCCCGGCTGCGCTCTGCGGTGTCGTGCTGCCTTCTCCTCTGATTGGGCCGCGGGGACGTGCCGTAGGCGAAAAGCTGTGCTTGCTCCGGTGCCGGTCGCGGGGGGCTGGGAGAGAGGTTGGAGACAGGCGGGCGACGAGGGCGGAACACGGGCCGGACACACGCGGCAAGGTACGTGAACGACCGTTATTCGCTGACCCCGAGGCCTTTGCCGACGTTCATTCGCGTGCCTTGTCGCACAGGGCCCTAACATCACACGCCGAGAGCCTCGCGCACCGCCCTTGCGGAACCTGCGAGCGCCCGGCGAAGCCCGCCGAGCCGCCGCTGACCTGAGGCAGCCGCGGCTCGCACCAGAGTTTTCCCGCCGCACCGGTCTGCGCGTGCCAGCCCGTGTCCGCGCGCGCATCTGCTGCGGCCCGCTGTCGGGTGGCGGTGGACGCCAGGTGCGCAGTGGTTGGAGTACCACACAGTGCTTGTGTTTGTGTTGTCTGTACAATAAATACGTGTACTGTGAACGTGCTAGTTCTCCTGGATTGAGAGCGCACGAGCGCGGCAAGAGCAGACCGGACCCCTTTCGGCTCGGTGCTCGAACCACGCAGTGGGTCTCTCTCTTCGCACGCCCCCGGGACATATAAGGAAGCCCACTCTTGGGCTATGTACTGACCCCGTGCGCGGAGGCATTTAAAGAAGAGCCCACAGCTTTCATCGAAACACGGCTGCTGGGGCCGGGATCAAACCCGGGTACTCCGCTCATTAGCAGAGCCACTCAACCAAGGCATTAAGAGGTAATGCTAGGTGTTACTGCCAATACTAACGGGAGTTCCACACGAAGTCCCTTTTTGAAGGAAACAACAGAAAACAACCACTTCCCACAATCATCTGGCACAAGAAGGAGATGCCGCTGGTGTTCAACCAAGCGCGCCGAAGTGCGCACCAAGCTCATATGCACAGGTTGTAACGTGCCATTATGTATGCAGTGCTTTTCTCCCTTTCACTCATCAAAGTGAACCTAAAATCACGATGCAACTTTCTTTTGTGGTACCCCCTCGTGAGCATTGGGACACATGCTGTCCCACCTCCCTTTATTCCTTGTCGTGTGCAGTGGGACACAAGTTGTCCCACCTTTTGTGCTAAAACCATTGTACGGAGAGTGACGAAAACTGGTCTGACCGCCTTTTCTTAGCCTCAATAAAGTGTCCTTGGATAAAAAAAACAATTTTTTTTTGCGTGTGACCTCATGCCTTATAAAGGGTTAACAATAGCAAACAGTTATGCCAAACTAGTCCCTGCCGGTTGCGCTGGGATAACGCTCTCGGCGCAGTTAACTAGTGCTGCATTGCATGCGGTCAAAGCGATTGGAATGTGAAATGGGGGTTGAATGTCTCAAAAAAACAAATGTACTATGAGGGACGGCACAGTGAAAGGCTCCGGATTAATTTAGACCACTTTAGGTTCTTCAGCATGCACCGACATTGCACAGCACACGGGCTGGGCCCTCCGGCCGCGCGGGGATCCCGGCTGCGCTCCGCGGTGTCGTGCTGCCTTCTCCTCTGATTGGGCCGCGGGGACGTGACGTAGGCGAAAAGCTGTGCTTGCTCCGGTGCCGGTCGCGGGGGGCTGGGAGAGAGGTTGGAGACAGGCGGGCGACGAGGGCGGAACACGGGCCGGACACACGCGGCAAGGTACGTGAACGACCGTTATTCGCTGCCCCCGAGGCCTTTGCCGACGTTCATTCGCGTGCCTTGTCGCACAGGGCCCTAACATCACACGCCGAGAGCCTCGCGCACCGCCCTTGCGGAACCTGCGAGCGCCCGGCGAAGCCCGCCGAGCCGCCGCTGACCTGAGGCAGCCGTGACTCGCACCAGAGTTTTCCCGCCGCACCGGTCTCGCGCCAGCCCGTGTCCGCGCGCGCATCTGCTGCGGCCCGCTGTCGGGTGGCGGTGGACGCCAGGTGCGCAGTGGTTGGAGTACCACACAGTGCTTGTGTTTGTGTTGTCTGTACAATAAATACGTGTACTGTGAACGTGCTAGTTCTCCTGGATTGAGAGCGCACGAGCGCGGCAAGAGCAGACCGGACCCCTTTCGGCTCGGTGCTCGAACCACGCAGTGGGTCTCTCTCTTCGCACGCCCCCGGGACATATAAGGAAGCCCACTCTTGGGCTATGTACTGACCCCGTGCGCGGAGGCATTTAAAGAAGAGCCCACAGCTTTCATCGAAACACGGCTGCTGGGGCCGGGATCAAACCCGGGTACTCCGCTCATTAGCAGAGCCACTCAACCAAGGCATTAAGAGGTAATGCTAGGTGTTACTGCCAATACTAACGGGAGTTCCACACGAAGTCCCTTTTTGAAGGAAACAACAGAAAACAACCACTTCCCACAATCATCTGGCACAAGAAGGAGATGCCGCTGGTGTTCAACCAAGTGCGCCGAAGTGCGCACCAAGCTCATATGCACAGGTTGTAACGTGCCATTATGTATGCAGTGCTTTTCTCCCTTTCACTCATCAAAGTGAACCTAAAATCACGATGCAACTTTCTTTTGTGGTACCCCCTCGTGAGCATTGGGACACATGCTGTCCCACCTCCCTTTATTCCTTGTCGTGTGCAGTGGGACACAAGATGTCCCACCTTTTGTGCTAAAACCATTGTACGGAGAGTGACGAAAACTGGTCTGACCGCCTTTTCTTAGCCTCAATAAAGTGCCCTTGGATAAAAAAAAACAATTTTTTTTGCGTGTGACCTCATGCCTTATAAAGGGTTAACAATAGCAAACAGTTATGCCGAACTAGTCCCTGCCGGTTGCGCTGGGATAACGCTCTCGGCGCAGTTAACTAGTGCTGCATTGCATGCGGTCAAAGCGATTGGAATGTGAAATGGGGGTTGAATGTCTCGAAAAAACAAATGTACTATGAGGGACGGCACAGTGAAAGGCTCCGGATTAATTTAGACCACTTTAGGTTCTTCAGCATGCACCGACATTGCACAGCACACGGGCGCATTCTGCGTTCCGCTTTGTGGGGATTCGCGCTGTCTCCAGGGCATCCCGTGCTGTTCCTGTTCGACTCCTGCGAAACCCCGTCCACTAACGAAGGCCTGGTACGGCTCGCGATGCCGCCTTCCCCGCCCCCCCCCGCTGGGACCTCCGGCCACGCGGGGATCCCGGCTGCGCTCCGCAGTGTCGTGCTGCCTTCTCCTGATTGGGTCGCGGGGACGTGACGTAGGCGAAAAGCTGTGCTTGCTCCGGTGCCGGTCGCGGGGGGCTGGGAGAGAGGTTGGAGACAGGCGGGCGACGAGGCCGGAACACGGGCCGGACACACGCGGCAAGGTACGTGAATGACCGTTATTCGCTGCCCCCGAGGCCTTTGCCGACGTTCATTCGCGTGCCTTGTCGCATAGGGCCCTAACATCACACGCCGAGAGCCTCGCACACCGCCCTTGCGGAACCTGCGAGCGCCCGGCGAAGCCCGCCGAGCCGCCGCTGACCTGAGGCAGCCGTGACTCGCACCAGAGTTTTCCCGCCGCACCGGTCTCGCGCCAGCCCGTGTCCGCGCGCGCATCTGCTGCGGCCCGCTGTCGGGTGGCGGTGGACGCCAGGTGCGCAGTGGTTGGAGTACCACACAGTGCTTGTGTTTGTGTTGTCTGTACAATAAATACGTGTACTGTGAACGTGCTAGTTCTCCTGGATTGAGAGCGCACGAGCGCGGCAAGAGCAGACCGGACCCCTTTCGGCTCGGTGCTCGAACCACGCAGTGGGTCTCTCTCTTCGCACGCCCCCGGGACATATAAGGAAGCCCACTCTTGGGCTATGTACTGACCCCGTGCGCGGAGGCATTTAAAGAAGAGCCCACAGCTTTCATCGAAACACGGCTGCTGGGGCCGGGATCAAACCCGGGTACTCCGCTCATTAGCAGAGCCACTCAACCAAGGCATTAAGAGGTAATGCTAGGTGTTACTGCCAATACTAACGGGAGTTCCACACGAAGTCCCTTTTTGAAGGAAACAACAGAAAACAACCACTTCCCACAATCATCTGGCACAAGAAGGAGATGCCGCTGGTGTTCAACCAAGCGCGCCGAAGTGCGCACCAAGCTCATATGCACAGGTTGTAACGTGCCATTATGTATGCAGTGCTTTTCTCCCTTTCACTCATCAAAGTGAACCTAAAATCACGATGCAACTTTCTTTTGTGGTACCCCCTCGTGAGCATTGGGACACATGCTGTCCCACCTCCCTTTATTCCTTGTCGTGTGCAGTGGGACACAAGTTGTCCCACCTTTTGTGCTAAAACCATTGTACGGAGAGTGACGAAAACTGGTCTGACCGCCTTTTCTTAGCCTCAATAAAGTGTATTTGGATAAAAAAAACCAATTTTTTTTTGCGTGTGACCTCATGCCTTATAAAGGGTTAACAATAGCAAACAGTTATGCCAAACTAGTCCCTGCCGGTTGCGCTGGGATAACGCTCTCGGCGCAGTTAACTAGTGCTGCATTGCATGCGGTCAAAGCGATTGGAATGTGAAATGGGGGTTGAATGTCTCGAAAAAACAAATGTACTATGAGGGACGGCAGAGTGAAAGGCTCCGGATTAATTTAGACCACTTTAGGTTCTTCAGCATGCACCGACATTGCACAGCACACGGGCGCATTCTGCGTTCCGCTTTGTGGGGATTCGCGCTGTCTCCAGGGCAGCCCGTGCTGTTCCTGTTCGACTCCTGCGAAACCCCGTCCGCTAACGAAGGCTTGGTACGGCTCGGGATGCCGCCTTCCCCCCCGCTGGGCCCTCCGGCCGCGCGGGGATCCCGGCTGCGCTCCGCGGTGTCGTGCTGCCTTCTCCTCTGATTGGGCCGCGGGGACGTGACGTAGGCGAAAAGCTGTGCTTGCTCCGGTGCCGGTCGCGGGGGGCTGGGAGAGAGGTTGGAGACAGGCGGGCGACGAGGGCGGAACACGGGCCGGACACACGCGGCAAGGTACGTGAACGACCGTTATTCGCTGCCCCCGAGGCCTTTGCCGACGTTCATTCGCGTGCCTTGTCGCACAGGGCCCTAACATCACACGCCGAGAGCCTCGCGCACCGCCCTTGCGGAACCTGCGAGCGCCCGGCGAAGCCCGCCGAGCCGCCGCTGACCTGAGGCAGCCGCGGCTCGCACCAGAGTTTTCCCGCCGCACCGGTCTGCGCGTGCCAGCCCGTGTCCGCGCGCGCATCTGCTGCGGCCCGCTGTCGGGTGGCGGTGGACGCCAGGTGCGCAGTGGTTGGAGTACCACACAGTGCTTGTGTTTGTGTTGTCTGTACAATAAATACGTGTACTGTGAACGTGCTAGTTCTCCTGGATTGAGAGCGCACGAGCGCGGCAAGAGCAGACCGGACCCCTTTCGGCTCGGTGCTCGAACCACGCAGTGGGTCTCTCTCTTCGCACGCCCCCGGGACATATAAGGAAGCCCACTCTTGGGCTATGTACTGACCCCGTGCGCGGAGGCATTTAAAGAAGAGCCCACAGCTTTCATCGAAACACGGCTGCTGGGGCCGGGATCAAACCCGGGTACTCCGCTCATTAGCAGAGCCACTCAACCAAGGCATTAAGAGGTAATGCTAGGTGTTACTGCCAATACTAACGGGAGTTCCACACGAAGTCCCTTTTTGAAGGAAACAACAGAAAACAACCACTTCCCACAATCATCTGGCACAAGAAGGAGATGCCGCTGGTGTTCAACCAAGCGCGCCGAAGTGCGCACCAAGCTCATATCCACAGGTTGTAACGTGCCATTATGTATGCAGTGCTTTTCTCCCTTTCACTCATCAAAGTGAACCTAAAATCACGATGCAACTTTCTTTTGTGGTACCCCCTCGTGAGCATTGGGACACATGCTGTCCCACCTCCCTTTATTCCTTGTCGTGTGCAGTGGGACACAAGATGTCCCACCTTTTGTGCTAAAACCATTGTACGGAGAGTGACAAAAACTGGTCTGACCGCCTTTTCTTAGCCTCAATAAAGTGCCCTTGGATAAAAAAAAACAATTTTTTTTGCGTGTGACCTCATGCCTTATAAAGGGTTAACAATAGCAAACAGTTATGCCAAACTAGTCCCTGCCGGTTGCGCTGGGATAACGCTCTCGGCGCAGTTAACTAGTGCTGCATTGCATGCGGTCAAAGCGATTGGAATGTGAAATGGGGGTTGAATGTCTCGAAAAAACAAATGTACTATGAGGGACGGCACAGTGAAAGGCTCCGGATTAATTTAGACCACTTTAGGTTCTTCAGCATGCACCGACATTGCACAGCACACGGGCGCATTCTGCGTTCCGCTTTGTGGGGATTCGCGCTGTCTCCAGGGCATCCCGTGCTGTTCCTGTTCGACTCCTGCGAAACCCCGTCCACTAACGAAGGCCTGGTACGGCTCGCGATGCCGCCTTCCCCCCCCCCCCCCCCCCCCCCCCCCCCGCTGGGACCTCCGGCCACGCGGGGATCCCGGCTGCGCTCCGCGGTGTCGTGCTGCCTTCTCCTGATTGGGTCGCGGGGACGTGACGTAGGCGAAAAGCTGTGCTTGCTCCGGTGCCGGTCGCGGGGGGCTGGGAGAGAGGTTGGAGACAGGCGGGCGACGAGGGCGGAACACGGGCCGGACACACGCGGCAAGGTACGTGAATGACCGTTATTCGCTGCCCCCGAGGCCTTTGCCGACGTTCATTCGCGTGCCTTGTCGCACAGGGCCCTAACATCACACGCCGAGAGCCTCGCACACCGCCCTTGCGGAACCTGCGAGCGCCCGGCGAAGCCCGCCGAGCCGCCGCTGACCTGAGGCAGCCGTGACTCGCACCAGAGTTTTCCCGCCGCACCGGTCTCGCGCCAGCCCGTGTCCGCGCGCATCTGCTGCGGCCCGCTGTCGGGTGGCGGTGGACGCCAGGTGCGCAGTGGTTGGAGTACCATACAGTGCTTGTGTTTGTGTTGTCTGTACAATTAATACGTGTACTGTGAACGTGCTAGTTCTCCTGGATTGAGAGCGCACGAGCGCGGCAAGAGCAGACCGGACCCCTTTCGGCTCGGTGCTCGAACCACGCAGTGGGTCTCTCTCTTCGCACGCCCCCGGGACATATAAGGAAGCCCACTCTTGGGCTATGTACTGACCCCGTGCGCGGAGGCATTTAAAGAAGAGCCCACAGCTTTCATCGAAACACGGCTGCTGGGGCCGGGATCAAACCCGGGTACTCCGCTCATTAGCAGAGCCACTCAACCAAGGCATTAAGAGGTAATGCTAGGTGTTACTGCCAATACTAACGGGAGTTCCACACGAAGTCCCTTTTTGAAGGAAACAACAGAAAACAACCACTTCCCACAATCATCTGGCACAAGAAGGAGATGCCGCTGGTGTTCAACCAAGCGCGCCGAAGTGCGCACCAAGCTCATATGCACAGGTTGTAACGTGCCATTATGTATGCAGTGCTTTTCTCCCTTTCACTCATCAAAGTGAACCTAAAATCACGATGCAACTTTCTTTTGTGGTACCCCCTCGTGAGCATTGGGACACATGCTGTCCCACCTCCCTTTATTCCTTGTCGTGTGCAGTGGGACACAAGTTGTCCCACCTTTTGTGCTAAAACCATTGTACGGAGAGTGACGAAAACTGGTCTGACCGCCTTTTCTTAGCCTCAATAAAGTGTCCTTGGATAAAAAAAACAATTTTTTTTTGCGTGTGACCTCATGCCTTATAAAGGGTTAACAATAGCAAACAGTTATGCCAAACTAGTCCCTGCCGGTTGCGCTGGGATAACGCTCTCGGCGCAGTTAACTAGTGCTGCATTGCATGCGGTCAAAGCGATTGGAATGTGAAATGGGGGTTGAATGTCTCGAAAAAACAAATGTACTATGAGGGACGGCACAGTGAAAGGCTCCGGATTAATTTAGACCACTTTAGGTTCTTCAGCATGCACCGACATTGCACAGCACACGGGCGCATTCTGCGTTCCGCTTTGTGGGGATTCGCGGTCTCCAGGGCAGCCCGTGCTGTTCCTGTTCGACTCCTGCGAAACCCCGTCCGCTAACGAAGGCTTGGTACGGCTCGGGATGCCGCCTTCCCCCCCGCTGGGCCCTCCGGCCGCGCGGGGATCCCGGCTGCGCTCCGCGGTGTCGTGCTGCCTTCTCCTCTGATTGGGCCGCGGGGACGTGACGTAGGCGAAAAGCTGTGCTTGCTCCGGTGCCGGTCGCGGGGGGCTGGGAGAGAGGTTGGAGACAGGCGGGCGACGAGGGCGGAACACGGGCCGGACACACGCGGCAAGGTACGTGAACGACCGTTATTCGCTGCCCCCGAGGCCTTTGCCGACGTTCATTCGCGTGCCTTGTCGCACAGGGCCCTAACATCACACGCCGAGAGCCTCGTGCACCGCCCTTGCGGAACCTGCGAGCGCCCGGCGAAGCCCGCCGAGCCGCCGCTGACCTGAGGCAGCCGCGGCTCGCACCAGAGTTTTCCCGCCGCACCGGTCTGCGCGTGCCAGCCCGTGTCCGCGCGCGCATCTGCTGCGGCCCGCTGTCGGGTGGCGGTGGACGCCAGGTGCGCAGTGGTTGGAGTACCACACAGTGCTTGTGTTTGTGTTGTCTGTACAATAAATACGTGTACTGTGAACGTGCTAGTTCTCCTGGATTGAGAGCGCACGAGCGCGGCAAGAGCAGACCGGACCCCTTTCGGCTCGGTGCTCGAACCACGCAGTGGGTCTCTCTCTTCGCACGCCCCCGGGACATATAAGGAAGCCCACTCTTGGGCTATGTACTGACCCCGTGCGCGGAGGCATTTAAAGAAGAGCCCACAGCTTTCATCGAAACACGGCTGCTGGGGCCGGGATCAAACCCGGGTACTCCGCTCATTAGCAGAGCCACTCAACCAAGGCATTAAGAGGTAATGCTAGGTGTTACTGCCAATACTAACGGGAGTTCCACACGAAGTCCCTTTTTGAAGGAAACAACAGAAAACAACCACTTCCCACAATCATCTGGCACAAGAAGGAGATGCCGCTGGTGTTCAACCAAGCGCGCCGAAGTGCGCACCAAGCTCATATGCACAGGTTGTAACGTGCCATTATGTATGCAGTGCTTTTCTCCCTTTCACTCATCAAAGTGAACCTAAAATCACGATGCAACTTTCTTTTGTGGTACCCCCTCGTGAGCATTGGGACACATGCTGTCCCACCTCCCTTTATTCCTTGTCGTGTGCAGTGGGACACAAGTTGTCCCACCTTTTGTGCTAAAACCATTGTACGGAGAGTGACGAAAACTGGTCTGACCGCCTTTTCTTAGCCTCAATAAAGTGTCCTTGGATAAAAAAAACAATTTTTTTTTGCGTGTGACCTCATGCCTTATAAAGGGTTAACAATAGCAAACAGTTATGCCAAACTAGTCCCTGCCGGTTGCGCTGGGATAACGCTCTCGGCGCAGTTAACTAGTGCTGCATTGCATGCGGTCAAAGCGATTGGAATGTGAAATGGGGGTTGAATGTCTCAAAAAAACAAATGTACTATGAGGGACGGCACAGTGAAAGGCTCCGGATTAATTTAGACCACTTTAGGTTCTTCAGCATGCACCGACATTGCACAGCACACGGGCGCATTCTGCGTTCCGCTTTGTGGGGATTCGCGCTGTCTCCAGGGCAGCCCGTGCTGTTCCTGTTCGAATCCTGCGAAACCCCGTCTGCTAACGAAGGCTTGGTACGGCTCGGGATGCCGCCTTCCCCCCCGCTGGGCCCTCCGGCCGCGCGGGGATCCCGGCTGCGCTCCGCGGTGTCGTGCTGCCTTCTCCTGATTGGGTCGCGGGGACGTGACGTAGGCGAAAAGCTGTGCTTGCTCCGGTGCCGGTCGCGGGGGGCTGGGAGAGAGGTTGGAGACAGGCGGGCGACGAGGGCGGAACACGGGCCGGACACACGCGGCAAGGTACGTGAATGACCGTTATTCGCTGCCCCCGAGGCCTTTGCCGACGTTCATTCGCGTGCCTTGTCGCACAGGGCCCTAACATCACACGCCGAGAGCCTCGCACACCGCCCTTGCGGAACCTGCGAGCGCCCGGCGAAGCCCGCCGAGCCGCCGCTGACCTGAGGCAGCCGTGACTCGCACCAGAGTTTTCCCGCCGCACCGGTCTCGCGCCAGCCCGTGTCCGCGCGCGCATCTGCTGCGGCCCGCTGTCGGGTGGCGGTGGACGCCAGGTGCGCAGTGGTTGGAGTACCATACAGTGCTTGTGTTTGTGTTGTCTGTACAATTAATACGTGTACTGTGAACGTGCTAGTTCTCCTGGATTGAGAGCGCACGAGCGCGGCAAGAGCAGACCGGACCCCTTTCGGCTCGGTGCTCGAACCACGCAGTGGGTATCTCTCTTCGCACGCCCCCGGGATATATAAGGAATCCCACTCTTGGGCTATGTACTGACCCCGTGCGCGGAGGCATTTAAAGAAGAGCCCACAGCTTTCATCGAAACACGGCTGCTGGGGCCGGGATCAAACCCGGGTACTCCGCTCATTAGCAGAGCCACTCAACCAAGGCATTAAGAGGTAATGCTAGGTGTTACTGCCAATACTAACGGGAGTTCCACACGAAGTCCCTTTTTGAAGGAAACAACAGAAAACAACCACTTCCCACAATCATCTGGCACAAGAAGGAGATGCCGCTGGTGTTCAACCAAGCGCGCCGAAGTGCGCACCAAGCTCATATGCACAGGTTGTAACGTGCCATTATGTATGCAGTGCTTTTCTCCCTTTCACTCATCAAAGTGAACCTAAAATCACGATGCAACTTTCTTTTGTGGTACCCCCTCGTGAGCATTGGGACACATGCTGTCCCACCTCCCTTTATTCCTTGTCGTGTGCAGTGGGACACAAGTTGTCCCACCTTTTGTGCTAAAACCATTGTACGGAGAGTGACGAAAACTGGTCTGACCGCCTTTTCTTAGCCTCAATAAAGTGTCCTTGGATAAAAAAAACAATTTTTTTTTGCGTGTGACCTCATGCCTTATAAAGGGTTAACAATAGCAAACAGTTATGCCAAACTAGTCCCTGCCGGTTGCGCTGGGATAACGCTCTCGGCGCAGTTAACTAGTGCTGCATTGCATGCGGTCAAAGCGATTGGAATGTGAAATGGGGGTTGAATGTCTCGAAAAAACAAATGTACTATGAGGGACGGCACAGTGAAAGGCTCCGGATTAATTTAGACCACTTTAGGTTCTTCAGCATGCACCGACATTGCACAGCACACGGGCGCATTCTGCGTTCCGCTTTGTGGGGATTCGCGCTGTCTCCAGGGCAGCCCGTGCTGTTCCTGTTCGACTCCTGCGAAACCCCGTCCGCTAACGAAGGCTTGGTACGGCTCGGGATGCCGCCTTCCCCCCCGCTGGGCCCTCCGGCCGCGCGGGGATCCCGGCTGCGCTCCGCGGTGTCGTGCTGCCTTCTCCTCTGATTGGGCCGCGGGGACGTGACGTAGGCGAAAAGCTGTGCTTGCTCCGGTGCCGGTCGCGGGGGGCTGGGAGAGAGGTTGGAGACAGGCGGGCGACGAGGGCGGAACACGGGCCGGACACACGCGGCAAGGTACGTGAACGACCGTTATTCGCTGCCCCCGAGGCCTTTGCCGACGTTCATTCGCGTGCCTTGTCGCACAGGGCCCTAACATCACACGCCGAGAGCCTCGCGCACCGCCCTTGCGGAACCTGCGAGCGCCCGGCGAAGCCCGCCGAGCCGCCGCTGACCTGAGGCAGCCGCGGCTCGCACCAGAGTTTTCCCGCCGCACCGGTCTGCGCGTGCCAGCCCGTGTCCGCGCGCGCATCTGCTGCGGCCCGCTGTCGGGTGGCGGTGGACGCCAGGTGCGCAGTGGTTGGAGTACCACACAGTGCTTGTGTTTGTGTTGTCTGTACAATAAATACGTGTACTGTGAACGTGCTAGTTCTCCTGGATTGAGAGCGCACGAGCGCGGCAAGAGCAGACCGGAACCCTTTCGGCTCGGTGCTCGAACCACGCAGTGGGTCTCTCTCTTCGCACGCCCCCGGGACATATAAGGAAGCCCACTCTTGGGCTAAGTACTGACCCCGTGCGCGCAGGCATTTAAGGAAGAGCCCACAGCTTTCATCGAAACACGGCTGCTGGGGCCGGGATCAAACCCGGGTACTCCGCTCATTAGCAGAGCCACTCAACCAAGGCATTAAGAGGTAATGCTAGGTGTTACTGCCAATACTAACGGGAGTTCCACACGAAGTCCGTTTTCAAGGAAACAACAGGAAACAACCACTTCCCACAATCATCTGGCACAAGAAGGAGATGCCGCTGGTGTTCAACCAAGCGCGCCGAAGTGCGCACCAAGCTCATATGCACAGGTTGTAACGTGCCATTATGTATGCAGTGCTTTTCTCCCTTTCACTCATCAAAGTGAACCTAAAATCACGATGCAACTTTCTTTTGTGGTACCCCCTCGTGAGCATTGGGACACATGCTGTCCCACCTCCCTTTATTCCTTGTCGTGTGCAGTGGGACACAAGTTGTCCCACCTTTTGTGATAAAACCATTGTACGGAAAGTGACGAAAACTGGTCTGACCGCCTTTTCTTAGCCTCAATAAAGTGTCCTTGGATAAAAAAAAACAATTTTTTTTGCGTGTGACCTCATGCCTTATAAAGGGTTAACAATAGCAAACAGTTATGCCAAACTAGTCCCTGCCGGTTGCGCTGGGATAACGCTCTCGGCGCAGTTAACTAGTGCTGCATTGCATGCACGTCTGGACCTGCTGCCTGTGTGCCGCCTCTTCCTCTCCCGGAATCATTGCTAACCATGTATGCGTGCGTGTGTGTGTGTGCGTGTGTGTGTGTGTGTGGGGGGAGGGGGGGGGCGTATGGCTGTCCAGCTTCAGCGTAAGACGTGGGTCGCCGGTGCCTCCCTCCTCCGGGGCTCTGCTTGCGCGGAAGTGGGCTCTGGCCTCGCAGAGACCGCCTTGCTTCGCCAGTGTCCCTTCTGTGCTCGAGGCTCGAGGACAGCTCGTTAGAGACGTGCACTGGCTCAACGGACTACGGCGGCGTACCAGCGGCGAAATCGCCCGTGATGTCGCCGACACCACCGCTGCCGACGCCCACCAGACCCGGTCATCTTCGCAATCGTCGTCGCCGCCGGGCTGGCCGCCAAGGAAGACGAATGCCCGGGGCGGCTGGAGTGGGGTTAGCGGCTCCGACACATCTACGGAGGCCAGCAGACGGCGGCCCAAGGATGCGGTGCGTCACCACCTGGACCTGTCAAGACGGCGCGGCACCGCCGCTATCATACGCGTCGGCCAACGCCTGGACCGCCCAGCGAAGAGTGGAGCGGGGCCAGCTCCGGGTGCCCTTCCCTTTTCGGGGCCACACTATCACCGATCGGGACGCGGAATTGGGCGGAGCCCACCTGCCCCTTTCTCCGGACGATGTCACCTGCGAGGCGTGCGGTACGCTTGTCGTACACACCTCGCACTACACCGGGCGCCTGCATCCTGAGACCAAGGAGGCCACCACCGTGCCGGCAGTGTTCTGCGAGCAGGCACCATTGATGTCGAATGAGAAGCTGGCGGCGATGGTGCGCGGCCGCATGCAGGTCGACCCGACATTTGCAGCTCTGGTGGCCGCGGAGAGGCGGGCCTTGGTGGTGAGGGAGGCGACCGACGCGAGCGCAGCTGACGCTGGGCAGTCGATTGACGCTCTTTGGTGCCATGAAAGTGTTTTTTTGTGATTTTTAGTACTAGATTTTCTATGTTTGTTTCGTTTCTTTGTATAGTGGCTAACCAATAACATTTTGTAACCCGGAGTGAATGTTATCCTGCATTATTTCGTTTCTGATCATCCATACAGTATCTTACCGTCCGTTGTCTGCTTATCCCTTGTCGTTATATTTCTGTGTTCTGCATTAATTCATCTTTAGCATCCACCTTTTTTTATCGTAGCACGTAAGGGGAAGGGCTGGAATAGAGGCTGGCAGGAAGGAGTCCTTGCAGTGTCATTGCATGTTGTCGACGGGTGTACGGCTGGCTTTCCAGACCGACCGGGGCACTTATATGAACATTTAAGACATAGCGTCATGTTTTGCTTTCGTTTCTACCTATTTCCTTGCCTGATGCCCAGCAAGCATGCTTTCACATTTTTGTTAACATAGCACCAATTGGTTCTAAAGCAAATTGTGTCTACATTGAGTTTTTTTTGTTTCCTTAGGAAACTCAGGCGACAAGGTACGACGACCGGTTCAAAAGGTATAGAGTGGGAGCACTATTGGAGCTTGCACAAATTTTTGGGAACCCTGGCGACCAACGACGACCAGTTGGTTGAAGAAAGTTTCCAGGTATTGAGCGTTTATGACATAATTTGAAGTGTATTTTACTGCCCTAATTAAATAGTGCTGGGATATTTAGCACACAATGCAAGAATGTATGCATTGCTTGACTTTTTTCTTTATAGGGATGGCTCAAATACTACTAAATAAGAATGCTGTCACCAAATAGTTTGTGAGTTTGGTATTGGACAACACTTTTCATTGTTAACCCTTTGAAAGTTTTTGACGTATATATATGGCGGCGGTTTTCTGTCCCGCAAGGTCTTTGCCGGACGGATACGGTTTCAACCCTCCGTTTGAAACTTTGCGCCATAATGAGAATGCGTGCTCATCACTGGGAGGTGCTGCCACCTCTTAGGACTTGCAAGAAGCGTTTGAAATTTGTGCTACCTTCTTGCGGAGATAATGATTTCTAGCTTCAGCGCGTCGCGCAGACTGTGGCAACACCCCTTTTGCGGTTTCGGTTTCGCCGCGCGATCGCAACGGAGTCACGCGAAATGCGACTTTTCTCTTTGTCGGCACTCTCTTGCAGGGGCGGCAGAAGTTGATTTCTAACTTGATTGGTACTGCTCTTAGCTTGTTTATCACTGCCGCTCGCGAGGTATTCTCGCTCTCTGCGGCAACGCGCTTACGCGGTTTCGGTTCCGCCGCGTGATCGCAACGGAGTCACACGAAACTAGTCTTCTCTTTGTCAGCACTCTCTTGCAGGGGCGGCAGAAGTTGATTTCTATCTTGATTGGCGCTGCTCTTAGCTTGTTTATCACCGCCGCTCGCAAGGTATTGTCGCTCTCCTTCCTTGTTTACTGAGTTTCTGTCAAGTTCTTCAGATGCACGGCAAAGCAGCGATGGCACTTCAGACTCTGATTTTCCTCCATTCACCGAGTCTGAATCGGAAGACAGTTTTTCTTCAGAAGAGGACAGCTCATCTTTGGACGACGAACTGCATTCAACCAGTTCGACCTCAGCGCAGCCGCAACATCTCGAAAGCGGGTAAGACGCAACGACACCCAGAGGGACACAGATGATTTTTCGCCATCTCTTTTCACCTTTGATTACTCACAATCAGGGCAGGTTGCGGCCTCTCTGCTCCCGCCAGAAGCAAGTGAATTGGATTATTTCCAATTGTTTTTCAATGAAGAACTTGTGTCGTTCATCGTCACCAAAACGGACAAGTATGGGAGTGAAAAAGCAGGCACATGTCACTCCGGCGCATCGCAGCTCAGAGCATGGGCGGCCGTGGACCTCCCGGAGCTTTACTGCTTTTTGGCAATAGTGCTGCTTATGGGCCTGGTGCGGAAGAACACCCTGCGGACTATTGGTCGACGGACCTGATGCTGGTGACCCCCTTTTTTCGGGACATTTTTTCTGTGAACCGCTTTGTTCTTCTGCTGCGCGTCCTGCGTTTCAGTTATATTACGAAGCAATCCGATCGCCTAAGGGCCATCAGACCATTCATAGAGGCCATTCAGGAAAAATTTTCCAGACTTTTTCTTCCATACCAAGATTTATGCATAGATGAATCTCTGATGCCTTGGAGAGGCCGCCCTTCATTCCGGCAGTACATCCGATCCAAAAGACACCGGTTTGGAGTGAAGATTTTCATGATGTGTGACGTGAAAACTGGGTATGTACTGAAGTTTCTAGTTTATACAGGAGCTACAGTTAGCCTGGCGAAAAGAAAGGAGCTTGGTTATGCGGGCTTTGTTGTTGCTGACCTTCTGGCAGACTTTCTTGGAAAAGGACACTCTTTGTTTGTGGACAATTGGTACACAAGCCCAGTGCTCGTTGAATTTCTGCAGAGCAACAGAACAATTTTTTTTTTTTGCGTATCAATAGGAAGGGCCTACCCTCTTTCAAAAAGAAGTTGAAGGTGAAATACAAAGCTTCCACACAAACATTCTGCTTGCCTTGAAACTGTGCAACAAGCGCGAAGTCTTTATGTTGACAACAATGCATGGACCGGAGATATCTGCAAGATTCCGATAAGGTGGACAAAGTGACTGGAGAAGAAAAGAAAAAGCCTGCATGTGTACTTGAATACGCGAAGAAAATGGGACTCTTCGACAGAGTAGATATTCAGCTGAGCTTCAGTGAAAGCATCAGAAAAACTCTGAAGTGGAACAAGAAGTTCTTTTTTCACCTCCTCGACATGATGCTGCTGAAAGCATTTATTCTCTACTGCGAGAGAACTGGCACCCCGGTAAAGCTTGCTGTGTTTAGAAAGAGAGTCGCTACCCAAATATTGGAACCGCACCAAACCCCAATCCAACGACCAAGGCACGAAAAATGAACCGCAGACAGCCCGCTGCAACTGACAGCGCGCCAGTTCCCAAAGAGGGTGCCTCAGACTTCTGCCCAAGGCAGCCGCACACAGAGAAGATGTCATGCGTGTGCCAACACAACTCGTCGCTCCAAGAGGAGAAGAGACACGCGTTTTAGGTGTGCAGACTGTGATAAGGCGCTGTGCGTAGACCCATGTTTCAAGGAGTACCACTCTGAAATACCATTGAACATTTTGCAGTTCTGAGTGATGCCGACACCAAAATACTGTCCCTAATTTTTTTTTTATTATTTATTCCCAACTTTATACATCTTGTACATTCAAGATCCGCAATGAAGTCATTTGACTGCCTAGGAAAGTTTTTTTTTCAAAATAATTCGACCCTCAAAAGGTTAATAAGCATCATCCGTTGGGGGTTATAAATTCATGCAGGTTAAAGGCGGAAATCTCTCAACAAGAAAAAATTGCTACCTTCCTGTGCTCAAGCTATCTTAGACTCATTCTCCGACGCATTTCGAGGGCATCTGTCCACTGCCAGGTGTGGTCACCGTCACCCTCAAATACAATGTAGTACCTGTCATTGGGGCTACCAGCAACATTCCTCTTGCCATTCAAGTAGGACAAGGTGAAGCATGAGCTTGATGACATGGAAACAAAAGAGTAAGAACCTCGATTTGGCTGCACTTTCTGTACTAGTTCAAGAGTGCTGCACTCTGGTGCTCGATTTGGCGAGTGCAGCGCGCCACCTGCACTGCCACACTTCATTTGACATCGTGCAAGCCTTTTCGTGCACGAGTTCTCTGCACGTTTGCACTTGCTCCGCTGTCAGTTCTGTTCAGTTCACGAGATCACGAGCTGCGGCAATCCAACTGTTGCAGACGACATGAAGTTGCTTCTGAACAACGAGGAAAGGGACTTGTTCCCCGTCGTCGATGAAAACGGCGTTCATGCGGCCGGGGAGCAAGGAGGATTGCTGTACAAGAAGGAAGGGGAGTGTCGCCACTTGAACGCATGTGATGATAATAACAACAGCACGTGTGTGGTAACTTTAGCGGGTATGCAGTTCGCACTTCTGTTCATACCGCGATGGCTTGCTGATCCAATATTTTTGTTTTTCTTTGCCGTTTATTTTTCGTAGACGGCATCCGCGTCAGCGTTGTTTTTGCCAACAAGGCCGGCGGAGCTGTAAGCGCCGAGCTGCACAGCAGCCAAAGGGCTACGGCCCCTGCAGTCGACGTACCAAAAAGTAGTGAAAGGGATAGAGGCTCGGTCTCGGCAGCCGATGATTCGCAGCTGGCGCTGCCAGGCCCTAGTACGTGCCTGACGCCCAGCCCGATGTTGAAATAGAATTTTGGCTGAGGCCTAAGGCGCTGTTTCTCATCGCCAAGTACAAAGCGCTCACCAAGTTGGGGAGCAAGAAAGGCGGCTTCAGGTAAGTCATGCATTACTAGTAAACAACGTTCTATTTATCTAGTAACAGTAACATGCCATAAGCTGTTTGGCTTCTTGCATGCACATGCATTACTCCAACATTATATACAGAACAAAGAAGCTGATGTGGACAAAGCTGGCAGACATGATAAACGCAGAGTTCGGCGGAAACCTGACAGCAGTTCAGATGGAAAATAAATGGAAATCGCTAGAGTGCCGATATAAAAAAAAACAAACAAAGTGAAAAACAACTCGTCAGGCCACTCTCGAGTGTCGTGCTATTACGAGAGGTAAGTAAAACAAGTTTGATTTCGTGTCTGTTCCCAAACTGCTATAAAAGCTGCTTAAATTTTTCAGTGAGCTAGCGGAAGTACTCGAGAAACAGCACCACATCACACCAACTGTGCTGCTCTTGAGTACTGACTGTCAAGCAAGCCCCAGAACAAGACACTGCCTCTGGGTAAGTTGTTTTTATTTGTGATGACATGACGGCAAGTCATTCTCATGCATTTTACAGGGAAGAAATTAAGGAACCCAGCAACGAGCCCCAAGCAGAGCCACAGCTTGGGCCAACAAAGAAAAGGCGTCGCAGGGACACACCTGTAGAAGCCCTTTTGGAGGTTATTGCAGATGCGGAGGCTGCCAGGCAAACACGACACGACGCAAGAATGGCCCTGCTTAGGGAATTGATAAGTGCCGTGTGCTCAAATAAAAAGTAGACATCCACAACTTGTTGGGGAAATTTTCCTTTACGCAAGCAAGGATGTTTTTCTAGCACTGATGGTGAGCAATCATTTGCCTTCGGCTCTCGGAGCACACTGGTGAGGTGATTCCGATATCTTCATCGTTGTTACCTACATCGTCAACGTGAGGGTTGTCTGCAAGTTCGGCCATAAAATCTCTTTCAGCATTACACAAATTGTGAAGCACACAAGCGCCCAGTACAATCTTCCAGCACTGCAGATGGCACTCCGCATCAATCAGATACAGCCACCTGGAGCACTGTTTAACAAGGGCAAACGTATTCTCTATAGCCACTCTTTGCTGGCTATGGTACTTGTTAAACTTCTTTTTCCACGAAGGAAAGCTTGATCCACTGTCTCTGTAGTGTCAGTAACCACGGTAGAAGCGAGTACGCCGAGTCGCCCAGTATGTAATCGTCCCCGCATTTACTGGTGGCTTACGCGAAGAAGGGACTCTTCAGCACGCGGGCATTGTGCGCAGAGCCGGGAAATCCGATGAACACATCCAGGAACTTGTTCTGGTCATTGCAGATCCCCTGCAGTATTATCGACAGCCACTTCTTCCTATTGATATAGGAAGCAGTGGAGTCTTCAGGCTTGGCAATCTCGACATGGCTGCCATCAATGCAGGCAACAGTATTTCGGGGACCTTTCCTACCACTCTTAGAGAGAAAACGTGCCTTGTTGTGGGCCAGCTCTGCATCGTCTGTCCAAGCGATCACTTCGTCGCTGATGTCCATGAGAAAGTCCAGCACCCTCCGAAGGCACAACACAACAGAAGACTCAGTCACGTCAAATCAGTCGGCCACAAAATTCATGCTGCTTTGATTCCTGATATAGCTAAGGGCAATCAAAATTGTCTCTTCGGCAGAAATTTGCCGACGTCCGCTCACAGCCTTTGGATACGAGGAAGAGCCCCTGAAGCGCTCGCACACGAGGTCACAAGTCTCTCGAGACAACCTAAAGAGCTTTTTAAAACTCAAAGTCGAAGTATCTGGATGTCACATTTTCGAAGTAGCCACTGACGCGCTTGCGGTCTACACATAGTAACTTGCATGCTGCAAGGGCAAACGCAGCTTCCAGCTCGGTGTCGAACTCGTCATCGCTCTCATCGTCCTCTACAATTTCCATCACTAACAGAACAATGTCGGCCACGTTTTTCCGCGATTCACACAAGACGCGCACTTCACTCTCGTCGTCTTCGACTATTTCCATGCCTAACTGAACAATGTCAGCCATGTTCATCCACGATTCACTCACCAAAATCACTAGTTTAATCACTGATTTAATCGGGCAGTTGAAGGGCCAATGGCTACAAGCAAAAACCAACAACGGCGCACGGCTAGCACGGCAAGAGCAGCAGACGACAAGGCTTGCACTCGCACCGCAAGAACTGGCGCTGCACTAGCACGGCACTTTTGTGAACTAGTGCAGAAAGTGCAGCCATATCGAGGAGACCTAAAGAAAAAAACAAACACACATTCGTGCTCTGCTATTGGCCTTCAGCCATGACGTGACAAAAATGGCTGTGCCTCATTGGAGCACGGATTTCCCTAGCAAGTGGCAATGGGGATTGGCGGCGCCATTTTGTAGAAGTCACTGCCGTAAACTATGCTGAACGACCGTTGGAAGTTCGCTAATGTGCACAAATTTCGAAAAAAGCGGAAAAAACGTGCTGTAAAGCGCGATGAGGCAGCGCTGTCATCAAGGTCGGCGGCCGCGAACCCTTCCACCGCAACGGAAAGTTCGACGCCAACACAGCGCACAACGGTGGGGGAGGCTGTCGCCTCAGCGGCGGTCCGCGACGCGTCTGCTGCCAACAGCGGAGGCAGCCGCCCGCTCTGCGCAAGGATAGACTCAACCTACGAAAGTGCCGATGAATATCTCCAATGGCGAGATGAATCCAATGAAGCTTCCACGGCTACGTCAGCACAACGCGGAACGGCGAGCGAGACGGCCGCCGCTGCGGCGATCCCCGACGCGTCTGCTGCCGACAGTGGAGGCAGGCGGCCGAACAGCGTGAGGATTGGCACAGTGTACGTTACAAGTGCTGAATATGAAGATTTGCAGTGGCGGGACGAAGTTAAAACTACAGAACTGTCATCTGTGTCAGCAACGGAGCGCAAGATGACGTTACTGGCTACAGAACGTGGTGCACAGAGTTTGTCGCGCACGACGTACACTATCGTCGATTTGGAAGCGGTGAACAGCTTGTTGGTGTCTACGGCATGCCGCGAGTGCCGTGAGGCGGTGACTATCGAAAAGGACGCACGCGAATTCGGTTTGGCTGTGAAACTAAAATTGAAATGCGCCAACTGTGGCGACGTCGGGTCCGGGTGGAGCTCGCGCAGAGTCAAGGGGCAAGAGAACTGCAGACCTTTCGAGATCAATCTGCTGGCGACGCGTGTTATGCAAAGCACGGGAAATGGCCAGACGGCACTAAACGATATTTTTGCTGGACTTGGGATCTCCCATAGAGGCTTGCACAATAAGACTTTCCAGCATACAGTCAAACCCCGTTACAACGAACTTCAGGGGACCGCGGGAAAACGTTCGTTATTCTGAAAG
This sequence comes from Amblyomma americanum, assembly GCF_052857255.1. NCBI lineage: Eukaryota > Metazoa > Arthropoda > Arachnida > Ixodida > Ixodidae > Amblyomma > Amblyomma americanum. Next base: position 88,243,002 of record NC_135498.1, on the reverse strand, counting down.
GTCGTTATAGTGAAAGCCCAAAAATTAGCCATAACAATAGCATTACAGTAACGCAAACGTCCTACCTTTGAAACGGTACCTCCTTGAACTCGTTTCTCACACAATGCACACGTGATCGTCGGACAAGGCACATTTATTTGAAATAGTCCGTGATCGTCTTCTGACGGGTGCAGCAGAGACTCTGCAGAACGAATGATTCCAGACCGTCCGCATTCTTATGCACGCCTTCGGTCGCTGTGCCGCTTCTGGCTATAAATATGCGGAGTTTTCGCAAGCAGTCCAACGCATCTGTGGCCGACACGGACTCGTCGCGGTCTTCAGGTGCTGCCGTAACGTCATCGTCCATGTCGTCGCTGCATTCCTCATCTTGAGTCGCCGTGCCCTGGACGCTCTGCAGTATGTCACCAGTGGTAAGCTCCGCTGAGGTCCACGTCGCCTCGTCACACTGGACATAGTCGTCAAATGTGACTGAAGGATCGACGGCTAGCTGCTCGGCCACCTCGCTCCAAAGCTCGCTCGAACTGTCCTCCGCTGCCGGTTCATCGGTTTGTGGTTGGCCATCTGTGATCTTCAGGCCGGCCTTCTTCCAGCAGTTTTGGATGGTGGTGGACGTGACGCTCCACCATGCGCCTGTCAGCATTTCCGCAGCCTGTAGGACGTTGATGGCTGTCGAGCGCTGCAGGCGCAGGTTGATGAGCAGCTGCTGAACAAGGCGCTTCCGGAAGTGCGACTTCACGCTCCTTATTATTCCTTGGTCCAGTGGCTGAAGTACTGACGTGCAGTTCGGCGGCAGATACTCGAGACGCACATTCGTGAGCCGTATGTTGACAATGTGCGCCGAGCAATTGTCGACAATCATCAAAATGTGCCTCCCCTCCTTCCTCATCTTCTCGTTTACCGTCAGCAGCCACTCGGAAAAGAGCTCGCGGGTCATCCAGGCACGCTGATTCGCCCTATAATGGCACGGCAGCGACACTACATTTTTCATGCAGCGCGGCTTCGAAAACCTCCCGATCACCAGAGGCTTCAACTTTTCAGTGCCATCTGCATTGCAGCAATACAGCACGGTGACGCGAAGCTTCGACTTTTTGCCGCCTCTGCACTGTTCTCCTTTAAAATGCATTGTCTTGTCCGGGAGCAGATGATAAAAGCAGGCAGTCTCGTCTGCATTAAATACATTAGCTGCTGCGTAAGACTTGACCATTTCGTGGAAGCTTTCCTCCCTCCACGTGGCTGCTGCTGCTTCATCTGCTGCCTTCTCCTCGCCAGACACAGACTGCCAGGTTACGCCGTTTCGTTGGCGAAAACGGTGGAGCCAGCCAGAAGACGCTTCGAAGCCGGTAACCTCAAGAATTGCAGCGAACTGCCGCGCCTTCTCCTGCAGCATTGGGCCTGACACGGGCACATTCTGTGCTCTCACGTCTTTAAACCAAGTCAGCACTGCTGCGTCAATATTCTGGAAATCGCCAAGCCGCAGTCGCTTCCTTGATGGGGTAAGCTGAGATTCTTGCTGGTGCCTAAAGATTTTCTCTTTATCTTTGAGAATCGTGGCGATCGTCGACCGCGCCACTCCACGTTTTTTAGCCACGACGGATTGCTTCTTCCCGTCTTCTATCTCGCGAAGAATGCCTACTTTCTCACTCAAAGAAAACTGCTTTCGCTTCTTCCGCGTGGTTGGAGTTGTTGAGCTCATGGCAACGCGATCGCCGGCACGCACTTCGAACACAATAAAAACCAGAAGAAAAACAAGATGGACAGGCCTGACACTGGTGACAGCATGCGAACAACTGAAAAAACAAGCAAGAAAAAAGTGATGCGTACCGCAACGGAGAAGGAAAAAAAAAAGTCTCCGCCCGCATGTTTCTCCTCCCGCGCCATCTCAGGTTTTTGCGGGAAGCAAGTTGCAAGGCGCCTGCTCTTCGCGCTGCGTCGTCTGCTAGCTTGGAGCTCCGGCTGCTGTGACGGATACACTGAAATCTAAGAATCCTCGCATTTTGGGATATGAGTTCGTAGTACTGAGGTGTTGTTAAGATGACATGGAAATTAAATAACGATCGTTATTCTGAAATGTTCGTTATTCTGAAGTTCGTAGTAGTGAAATATTTTTACATTTGAAACTATAAGCAGTCGGCGTGGGATTTCTTAAAAGTTCGTTAATCTGAAATGTTCGTTAATGTGGTGTTCGTTGTAACGGGATTTGACTGTAACATGAAAACGAAGATACAACGAGCAGCAACAGCAGCTTGCAAAAAGAACTTGTCTGAGTGCGCCACAGCAGTGAAGGAGCTGTACGAGGAACTAAACTTCAGCAGCCCAGGAAATATTGCCATTTGTTCTGATGGCACTTGGCACACCTGGGGTCATCCCTCCCACATAGGTGTAGCTACAGCCATAGAGCTATTCTCTTGTTACGTGCTGGACTAAGTAGTTTTATCAAATTTTTGCTTGGGCTGCGAGTGTGTGCCACGTCCTGACAGTCCAGAATACGTAGCTTGGGAAACTCGCCATGTCTGCCAAAAGAACACCGGAAGTAAGGCCAGTCATATGGAAGTTGAGGCAGCATTGGTGCTTTTTCACCGATTGCTCTCCGTCCATGGCTTCAGGTACACAACAATGTTTTGTGATGGCGACAGCCGCTCGTACAATGCAGTTCGGGAAGCTAAAGTGTACGGGTTTAGTGACGTCCAAAAAGAGGACTGCATAAACGGCGTGCAGAAGCGCATGGGAGCTGCACTTCGCCACTTGGTGCAGAAGCACAAGACTGAAGATGGAGAGCGCATCAGCGGCAAGGGACTACTGACTGGCGCGACTTGATTACCAAGTTGTCCGGTTATTATGGTCGGGCCCTGAAATCACACGCAGGAAATCTGGATGCAATGCACTCATCTGTAATGGCTACCTATAACCACATAACTTCTACAGATGACAGGCCCAACCATAGTCCCTGCCCAAGTGGTCAAGATTCTTGGTGCAAGTATAATGTCGCCAAGGCAAAAAATGAGCTGCCACCAAGACATAAGTGCAGCCTCCCCGAGTGTGTTGGCACTGCACTGCTGCCAGTGTATCAGCACTTGGCTGACAGAACGCTACTACAGCGTTGTCAAAGAAATAGGACGCAAAATGCAAACGAGGCATTGCACTCTCTGATACGGAGTCTTGTGCCGAAAGACAAAATGCGTCGCTGTTTGCAGTGGAGACTGCAGTTGCAGAAGCCATAATGCGCTTTAACATGGGTACACAAAATGCTAACTCAGCCATCTTGAAAGAGCTGCAGCTAGATCAGAGCGAAAAAAGCAGCCAAAGGGCAGCTGAGAAATACATGCACAGCAATGCGAGGGCCGAAAAAAAGCGTGCTGCCTCAGCAGCTTTTCGGACTGCAGCACAACGAAGACAGAGGGGTAAAACTGATGCCGATTACTCTCCGGGAGCGTTTTAAGTCAAAGTGATCAATAATTGTTTACTTCTGTTTCATTAAAATGATTTCTGAGATTGCAATTCGTTTTTTCCATTTTTCTCAAAATGTAAAATTTTCCCACCCTTCTATTTTGCCGGTGGCGCTGTGACCCTTCTACTTGTCACATTTTAATGATTTCCTTTTTTACTGACCTGAGTGTGCAAGGAACGCAATAAAACTACTACAAAAGGCCTCTAACTGCACAGACATTTTGAAAAAGTATGAGAAAGTGGAAAGGGGAAGCATGTACTCTTAAAGTTGAAACTTTAAACTTCCATAACTCCAGCTAGAAAAAAGATAGGAATGTAAAACTAGTTTTATTGTGTGCCTTAGTTGTTTAGGAAGAGATCAATACATATTTTATCCATTTCCCTTCAGTGGATCTTTCTGCAAGCTTCCCACAAATCTAGAACAGAAAAGTCCTAACTATTGAACAAGTTTATGTAGAAGGTAACCGATAGCATATTTGAAATGAGCACACAAAATTACATAAGCGCTGAAAATTTCATGTTGCTAGTTTGAGTATTAAGAAAATATTGCTCAAGACCCAGGTCCCCTTTAAAGTAGCGACTTTGCAGCTCCTGCACAAATGTGCACACTTTTCAGAGGATGTACTTGGACAACAAAATTGCCAACTATTTCTCCTGTGGAAACAGGTGTGCATACGTAGAATGGCACAATCTGGCCTGGTCCAATACAAGGAATCAAGATTGGAGCACCTTGTGAATCTCGTTGATCAGACAAAAATTATTTGCTGCAGAACCACTTGACTGCCTCTTTCAGGATGTGAGGAAATTCTAAGGTGAGAACAGGGTATGTGTGTCAATTTTTTGGGGTCAGACTGTGTTGCTGTGACCAGTGCAAGCGGCCACATGCCCCAAAACCCCATCATCCAAGCAGTAAGCCTTACAAGACACAGAACACTGAGACGCCAAGCTAAGGTGCAGGTAACAGCTCATGGTGACAGCTTAACTCTCACCACCAGTTCATAAGCTACTCGACGTCAAGGCTATAAACATCTCATACAGGACAACTGATGCCGTCTCCTTTGCAAATGAAGACCAAAGCGCAATACAAAGCAACAACCACCACCTTCTTGGACATGCGAATCCAGCAATGCATCCACCCAATCCCCAAACACTTGTCCAAACCTACTTGACCTTTCCCACCAAATTGCATCGGGGCCTGTCGGGCATGACAATGCTGTTAGCATTAAAACAGTGCCCTAAGCGCAACAGCGAACAAAGCATGTCATTAGCTATACATCACAAAGCAACTAAGCAATGGGATGCGTTACTTCAGACAAGTGATGACAGTTGGCAAGGATCAAAGACCACATGAGAATAAGCTATGCCCAGAGCAGCATCGTTTGGTGATGCTGGTGAACAGCAAACTGAATCCTCTGAAGTACATGCTTTGACGGTGGGACAATAAACCCACTCTAGAAACTGGAGAAGGCAACCCGCTTTGCTCTGAAGTTAAGTTCGCTGAAGACGAGCAATGGCCGCCTGCAAAACAATTTTTCGACATTCTGGAGAAAATTGGAAAGAAAAGTGGTTGTTGATAGCTGGAAAGATAGGAAGTGAGGAACGTAGAAACCTTAACAGATGTAAAAAATAAATCTAGCTTTTAAGCTCTATGACAAAGGATCTCCCAGCATGAAGCTTAGGCAACTTTTCGACACCTGACAGAAGCTGTGGGTAAACCCCGCATTTACCTCACACCTTTGTGCCTTGAGAGCAACACCCTGGTGCAAGAGCCAGAGCCTGATAGCACAAAGCTACACTTTCTATGCCTTTACCTCGCAGCTGGGAACGAGAGATCGCACCGCTCGAGCTATACTCACTCGGATGCTGTGCCACTGTTGGAGAAGAAACCAAACAGCGCCTAGCAGCTAGCTTTGAATACCAAGTTTTGAATACAAACAATACCAGCCTGAAACACCATCCGAGCATGACCATTTGGTACTATTAATAAACCAAAATTCAAGGTATTCAATACAAGTGGTTTATGAGTGGCAATACAAGAAATGATGATGCCACGTCAGCCATACACATATATAGGACAACATTAGTGCAGCTTAGTGCACTCATGTGTGCTCATGGGTGCACTCAAGCCTGTAGAAGGGCTCACACGTCAGGACTGAATGTGGCGGCCGTTCACTAACAATTATGCTCAGGCAAATGGCTCCTGTCTGCCTGTGTAACTATTTTCGCGAACTCTAGCTGAAGGGCTAGAACGAGGCTACATTCACAAACAGTAAGAGGGCAGGTAGGCGCAGTTTAAACCCCTACAAAGCAAGGCAAATAAAAACACAAGGGAAAAACCTTGAGGTTTTCACACTGTGGACACAAACAACACGGTGGAATCCAAAAACTCCTAAATTGCTGCTTGGATGCATTTCCCACATCTAAACTATCTCGGAAAGTGCTCAATAATTAAGCATCACACTGTGGCCAACGACTAATTGCTAGTGTAACAGCTGGTCTCACATCGAACGGAGCTAATCAACGAGGAAATTGTGAAACTTTCCAAATCTCTCCAGAGTTGCGATGGCTGATGGCACCCCCCAGATAGGTGAAAAATGCCAGAGACAGTATTTCCGCCTTCTGGAGAGCAAGTCTTGTTCAAATGTACATTCACATCTTGTGCAGGGACTTGTGCAACAACCCTGAGTGTGGAATTAAGGTTTACTGCTTGAAAAAGCTTAGTTGAGTGCACAGCAACACATCAATGCACAAATTTCTGATGAACCTGTCTCGCTCGGAAGCCAGATTTTTCCTTGCAAGCACCCCAAGCATTCATGTCGGATAACTCAACTGCAGGGAAGACCTTGTTGTGGAAGACCTGACCTACAGCCAGGACAGCTTCTCTGCCATTTGCATGTAGCACAGGCAAAGCGGTGATGGCTGAAGGCTGCCCACAGCAACATCTACACATCTACAGACCAAGGAAAGTAACCAGTTTCAGTTTTCTGGGGAAGTAAGCCCTGCTCAAATGTACTATCACCCAGAAAAGTATATGGACCCCTGCTCAGAGGTTTTTTATACGTTCTGTGGCCTCCCATTGTCCAATGGCCAGACAGAATCATATCAGGTGAGCAGCGCGCACCACAAAGTATGTGGCCTACACTGTCAATAAAAATCAAATACGAAGATTTCATCCAGTTTCACCATTGGACACTGGGAGACTACAGCATGCATAACAACGAGAACAGATGATGATGGATTTTTAAGGTGCTAGGGCATCTGTGGCCAAAATGCGCCATGGCACAAGGTATTTTGCTTCTACAATTCATACTACAATAAGCTCAAAAACAACAGAACAAATGCTTATTACTTGAAACAGTTTAAGTATTACAGAAACAAATCCGTGGCGCTGATGAGAAAATCAAAGAAATTGTATTATACTAATTTGTTTAATCGTCAAGGAAATGACACTAAGCAAGTATGGAAGATTGTAGGAGAAGTTACGGGAACAGATCGTTCCTGACAACTTGTCAATAGAGACTGCAGACCAGTTTAATCAGTTCTTCACAACCTACGGTCAGAACAGTGCGCAACCTACTCCCTTAGCTTCAGTGACATCCGGCGTACCTCGATGTATTAATAATGAATTCAGTTTCTCGAACATTACTAGCGATGAAGTTGCAAGTGTTGTGGCGAACATGCCCACGAATAAAGCGGCCGGGCCAGACGGCATAATGGCTAAGGTAATCAAGGACAACATTGATTTGTTTTGTGTTCCTTTGTGCAGAATATTCAATCACGCGATACACTTTAGCTTATACCCCGATACTTTAAAAGTTGCAAAAGTTGTTCCGATATTTAAAACTGGTGACCCTAACAACCCGTCTAGTTACAGGCCAATATCTGTACTGAGTGTCGTCAATACCATTTTTGAAAAATTAATTGCTTTCCAACTGAAAACCTTTCTTGATGCTAATCATATTATTTGTCCTCAGCAACACGGATTTGTTTCTAGCAGGTCCACGTCCACGGCTGTAGTTACTCTATCACAGCTTATCCTATCTGCTCTTCATAATCATAATGTTGCTGTAAGCGTATTTATAGACATCAAAAAAGCTTTCGACACAGTCTCACACTCCATTCTTTTAATGAAACTGGAAGCATATGGTGTGCGTAGCGGGGCACTTGAATTCTTTAAAAGTTATCTTTCTTCACGACAGCAGCAAGTTGTCCTCGAACAGTTCAAGTCTGCATACCAAACTGTTACGTGTGGTGTACCCCAGGGGTCAGTTCTGGGACCGCTTTTATTTTCAATCTTTATTAATGACCTCCCCAATGCAATACAGTGTTCTCAAATTTTGATGTATGCGGATGACACTGCACTTATCTTTACTGGCAACTCACTTGAGTCAATAGAAAAACCTATTAACAATGAAGTCCAACGTATTTCGACCTGGTTTCGTAATAATCATCTAACTTTAAACACTGAAAAAACTAAATATGTTATTTTTCGTTCAAAACAAAAGTGTATTGAATCAAGTGATTTTTCTATATGTGTTGACAACAATGTTATTGATAGTGTGTCTTCTTTTAAATATTTAGGGGTCATGTTTGACTGCCACTTGTCTTGGAAGGAACAGGTGCACAATGTGTGTAAAAAGATTGCGTACGGTTGTTTTACCTTGGCTAAGGCACGGCGGCACTTTCCAAGTGCTATTCTTAGATCACTGTATTTTTCATTATGTCACAGTCATCTCAGTTATTGCAGTGAATCATGGGGAATCACATACAAAACGTATTTAACACCATTGCAAAGACTACAAAAACGTGCCTTGAAAACCATGGGATTACCTTCTTCGAATAGTTCTAACAATAACATTTTTGACGCAATGCAAATCATGTCATTCACAACCCTACGCGATTACAAAATAGCTCTTATGGTTAATAATATTATAAATACCAACTACCCCTTACCTCTTGGTGCATTCAGTATTCCCGTCCGCAACACTAGACAAGCCAGCAATGGCAATTTTAACCTTCCAATTTGCCATAATGCGTACGGAGAAAGACGAATAGAATTTACAGGAGCGAAAATTGGAACATGCAAGAAACATTTTTTGGGAATGGAAGCAAGGCTACAAAGTTAGTTTTTCTTCAATGTGTTTGTGATTGCTGTCCTATATGTTATTTTGTATTGGACCGCTTACTAGCCTCATTGGCTATCGGTCCAAATATCTGTGTATACATTTTGTTTGTGTTACTCAATAAAGACTTCTTGACTTCTTCTACTCAAGGTGGGATCTACGACCCATTTCAGAACTAAATAAGCCAAGCCCCAGACCACCAGGGGAATGTTTATACCCTTTGTATCACCAGTGGGTACCCGGCGGCACTGCGGATCGAACCCTGCCCCTCCCGCATGCTAGGCGGATGCTCAGACCACTAGGCCATCGCTGCAGTGTTTCCTTGGTTCATGTGTTTTGTGGACTGCGTTTTCTAGCCTCTGGTGTCAAGTGTTTTCGAACTCTTGTGGAAGTCTCATGGGTCGGGATGGCACGAGGCGACCTCAGGAGGGGAGGCTTCCACCAAATGAGAAGGTATTCCCTACAATGAAGATGCCGCAAGGAGCGTTATGGGACAATTTTACGTTGACACGCCAAAACGTGTGGTGTGAAGAGGTCATGGGGCAGTATGATTTACCCAATGCCCCACTGATTATGACTGTTCACACTCAGGATCTACTGCCCAAACCAGCAGTCCAGCCCACCAGCCCTGTCCAGTCATAAACAAGTGGCGATGAGGCTGGCCCATTTACTTTTACAGCCGATAGCATATTCATGTCTAGCACAAGGACTTGCACAATATTTCCCGAGCGGAATTTTGGTCAGCGCTTGAACAAACGCAGCTGAGTAATAATGCCTAGTGACACATTTTTGTGTAAGCTGCTGCACAGAGATCATAACCCCCAAATGCAGAAATGCAACTTGGGTACCAGTGCCCATATTGCATGCCGTCGTGAGAGACTGAAAAATGTGGCAGCCACTGCTACCTTCTCATGGAAATATGCCTCAACGCAAGACGGCACCCTATATTACCGCAGAGGAAAAGAACCTGCTGGCGTCACTAGTGAACAAGTATAGCCATCTCGTTGTTGGCAACGACATCCCGTTGATGGAAAAAAAAAAAGAAATGTGGAATGAAATCACGAAAACTTACAACTCTAACCACGATATCATGCAGCATGAACATGTACAACTAAATAAAATGCTTAAATGAACTTAAAAGTGGGAGGAAGATGCAGCTAAAGAAAAGCAGACATCGAAAGTTTTGCATGACTGGGTCGTTTGCAGCCTCTGTACACGTTGCTCACCCGCATATTTTCTATTTTGTGGATGAGCACGTGACGATTCGGCGCACTGAACGGAAATACAGTGCCAAGTGCTAGAGTACATGGCTAGGAGAAAGAAATATGCTCGAAATCAAACTTTGCGTGAGGAGCACTTATTTCTTTACGATTACACGTACAGTCAAGCTGGAATGAAATGCATATATCGTATTTACTTGCGTAGTCTGCACTCTCAGGTTATATTTGCGAACCCGTAATTTATAACCCGGTCTTATGAAAAAAACTTTTGCTTACATATTTTACGCTCCCTGCTGCGCAAACACACCAGCATGCATGCGGGTGTGCGCAAGGCAGACCTTGAGAAGATCGGCGCAACCGCGTCACCATGTGCGGCTGCGAAAGGTGAGAGCAGCGAAGGGGCGAACTGCACACCATTTACCTGGCTCACTTGTGCTGGCAGGTGCTCTCCCAGAGGAACAGCCGCGAGAGCCAAAGTTGGTCGCAGTTCTGAACAAAACTTCACCCCCGGGAGCATATTACTAAAGACCGGTTGCCCTTCCTGCGTCCAAGCTTCAGCTCATGTCCACGATGGTAACTCTTGCGCTTAAAGGTGCTCGAAGCTAAAGGGAAGGAAGAGAGACCTGGGTGGTAAGTCCTTACACCAGCCCAGGTCGCTAATATTTGTGAGGGCAAGTTCCCTGTGCTGGCATGCTCAGCATGACACGTGCAGTGGTTTGGCTTGGCACGTCTAGTAAACAAGACCAGAGTTACCATGCTGCCAGCCCAAGAGACGCGGTTGTCACACCTTGTCTTGGAGTGCACTGTTGCTGCACGTCCTGAAACAACACGTGGGGATGGCTCTAAGTGTAAGTCCTTGTGTGCGGAGTGGTGGTCACACAGGCTTTGTCACATGCGGCTATGGCCCCTTGGTTTGGATGTTAGCCCCGACAATCTGGTCATTTGTCGGTAAGTCTTGTACTGACTGATCAGGCTTAAGGCTCTATAAAGAGGGCTCGGCCTAGACGAGGCCTTTCCATTTTGACCTGATGGCGTAGATGTCTAGGCCCACGCGTGTGAATTTCTGCCTTGTCATTCATGCTGTTGCAGTGCAATTAGCCTGCAGGTTGACGGTGCTGGAATTCCGTGGCGTAATAATGTTTACAAGCAGCCTAGGCAAGTTCACTGGCCAATGACAGTAGAACTCCCTTTCATGCACGGTGTTCTCCTATGTTTGACTTGGTGACATTTTCCATGCTCCTGAGTGCTCGGCGGCCAGATCTAACTACCATGGTACTCCTGCCAGGACCCGAGCAGAAATCCTGCTCTCGAAGAAATGCACCTATGTTTAATAAAGCAACAATTTATGTGGCGCAGTGGGACACCTAATGTCCCAAAGGTGGGAGGTGAGGAGGACCGCAAAAAAAAAAGAAAAAGTGCGCAAATTACAGTGGTTGACGAACAAAACAAATTATTTTACTATTATAATTTCAGCTGCAGTATGCAACTAGCGTAATACATGTTGCTGGCTATATGTTAATGAACTGGTTGCAAAGGAATATTATGCTGAAATGTATATAAGTGTGGAATATGCATGTTCACATTTAATTCCAAGCTGACTGTACATGCAAGCTGAGTTATTCGTACAAACAGTTCTTGAGTAGAGTGTCATGCACAGAGAGCAACCGGCCTTTACTGGCTGTTTATATGCTTGTGAGTAGGTACGAGTAGCACTTTTACAAAACAACATCTGCACAGGCTGGTGGGTTCTATACATACTTTTTGAGACCAGTTTACGAAAATCAGTTTGCACTAAACGTAAAGAAAAGTGGTTTCATAGTGGGCTAAAAACCCTTTACTGCTCTTTAGGAGGATGTCCAGGGCCCATCAGCATAGCCTCCACTGGCCAGCATATCAGAGCAATTGCTGGCCACGTGGCCACAAGAACTGAAAATGAGTTAGACTGTGATGGGACCGAACATAAGCCTCTTGTCGAAAGTTGTGCCCTGATGACCGTGAGAATGGTAGGAGAGAACCAAGACGCATACGCCTCCTGGAAGGCTTTTCAACCTTTTCCAGGGGCGTACCATCGAGGACGCAGATTGGCAGAGTCCGTGGGTGCCCCTGTCACCAAACACGAAGCTATGCCCTTGCAGGGCCGTGAAACTGCACGAGTCTCGGAAGGCAGGAGTCATCGACAAGAAGAGGATGCCAGACCAGACAGTCTCGGGGACAAAGCAACTGGTGGCGGCGAAGGAGATGCTGTGCTCGGCGGGCCGCGAGGCAGAGTCTGCGAAGTGGCTGCTGTCCGTCGCCTGCCCAGCACCGGGTCCTGACCCAATGACATCGACCATGGCGTCACCTCCACCCTTGGCCCCTAAGCTGCCCACGCCGGACGCGGAATCGTATTCGAAACTACATCCCGCAGGAACACTCCAGCAGACGACGCCCAGGAGTGCGATCGTGTGACATGACGTCACTTCCGTCAACAGCAAAAATGACGTTTTCGTGTGCGGCTGCAGTATTTTCGCCCCGTTGTAAACAAGTGGGTCAAAGGGTCTAAGCAAGCCGCGCCGTTCGATGTTTGATAGGCGCTGTCCAACGGTCTTCAACCTGGTGCAACACCTATGTCACGAAGCATTTATTTCGAGCAGTTTGTGGCTGTTGTAGGCGTTCCTAATTCCTGCGAGCGTCATCACAGTAAGTGGCGAGTAATAGCTGTGCACAGTGAATTTCCTGTGCATGCATAAGCTGCACAGGGCAGTAACAAGTGTCCGCGTAGTGAAAGTGATTACGATCGGAGCAAGTGGTTTTCCATTAAGGCAGCGAAATATATGCTCCTGTGAAAGCTCAATACGTATGCCGTGTTTTCGAAATGCTAAAATGAACTCTGTGTTGTGCAGCTCGTCGCATTCGTTGCTACAGTTGCAGTGATAGCGACCAAAACGAGCACACAACATTGTTTCTGCTACGTATCCATCATCCGTTTACATTGTGGTTTATTTGGGTGCTGTTATGATTGAGCAAGTCGTTAAAGAAAAACTAGCACATCCACTCTTTTAGAGCGTCCCATGGGACAGTGGACCGAAGTTGATCCGTCACACTAGGAATGCTACATGCATGGCGATGGCAGCAGCACAATGGCGCAGATGCTTAACATCGGGACTCTGAGACGCGCCACTGACATTTCGACAAGTCCATTAGAACTCGAGCGCACACATTCGTCTGCCAACAGAGCGAGTGCCTCCTCTCCTGCCTCCTTTCTGGTCTGGCTGGCGCTGTGTAGAAACTTGGAGATTACCTGTGTCCAGTCACGTGACGCGTCAAAATGGTGGCCAGTACGAACACGAGCACGCGGGAGGTGTGAAGCGATGATTAAATCAAGTCTTTTTTGGAGCTTATAGAAGCAAAAAGTGTCCGATGAACCAAGACGTATTTAAAGACCTGGAACATCAGATGCACGCGATCCCGCCACAACAAGACGAATCGCGCCACAACAAATTCCGCCACAGCAAAATTTCTGCGACACCAAATATTTTTTTATTCCCCATCAGTATCACATAAGAATTAATGCCCTAAATTTCGCTGCACAACGAACCATTCTTGCAGAGCGTTTCCGTTTCAACAAAATTTTCGCAGGTACACTCTAAACCAAAACAAGTGTTATTGGTGAAACAGAAGTCCAAGTCAAATCCAAAGCCATAATAAGCAAGAACTCACGTATTTTGGCTTTGTTTCGTGGTCGCGTCACTTGCAGCGTGTCTTTTCGACGACGACGAGCTTTCATCCGTGCGTGGGACAAAATGTCAACGCAAGTGAAAAAACACAAAACCCTCTCCCTCAAATAGAAAGTTCAAATCATCGCCCAAATGGAAAGCGGAAGAAAGCAGCAATCGCTGGAGACTTCGGAATTCCGGCAAGTTTGCTGTCTATGATTTTAGAAAATAAGGGCAGCGTAAAAAAGGCCCTTGCTTCAGGAACATCCTCCAAGCACAAAAAAGGTGAGCACGAGCCAGGAACGTCCCCCTCATTGGAAGCATCGTCCAGCAAAAAGCCTTTAACTATGTGCGCCTACTCGGCACTGACGATTTTAAAGCCAGTATTGGCTGGCTCAACTGTTTATGCTGGCTGGCTCACCCGTTTCAAGCCCACCATAACATTACCGGTAAAGCGTTGTGCGGCGAATCGATGCCCACAGACGTTGACGGAGCAGCTGCTTTGAAGGCGAGCAACATGGCCGGCATTTTAAACAACTTCACGCCGGCGGACATTACAACACCGATGAGACAGGGCTATTCTACGAGATATGGCCAGCGCGCTCGACTTAGGGGCAGTGCTGTCACGGCAGCAAACACAGCAAAAACATAACAGGTGCTGCTTTGCACAAACATGGATGGCTCGGACAAGCATCCAACATTTGTCATAGGAAAAAGTGCCAAGCCACGCTGTTTCAAGGGAACCCGTAGCCTACCTGTGCAGTACAAGGCGAACAAGTAGCGGATGACCCGCGCTATTTTCACCGAGCGGATAGTGGCATTCGACCGCGACATGAAGAGACAGGCAGTAAAGTTTGCTTGCTTCTGGACAATTCTTCACCTCATTATTCCAACAAAGCTAACTGAAAAGGACCCGAGGTTTTTCCCTCCGAATTGCACACCTGTCCTACAGCCTCTTCAACAGTGAAACCTGCCGAGACACGAAGACAGACTTGTACAGGCTGAGGTTTTTTCCGAAAAATATTACTACAGTCAAACCTTGATATATCTAATTATTGCTTATATCGAACACTTTCTATATCACGTGGAAAATCGCATGCATTTTTAATTTTTTATTTCGAACGAGGCCGGATGTAACATTGGATATATCTAACTCCGCCGACCCAGACCAAGTGCGCTGTGCTGACAGGAGGCAAGATAGCGGCGGCGCGATGGGCGTTCCCGACTGCTGCATACGATAGCTGCCCACATCGATCGCGCCGAGGGCGCCATTTATACGTAGCGCCGTACGCACGCGGCGGCTTCGCGTGGCTTGGCTAGTTTGACAACGTCAACGACACATGCGTTTCGGTGCCGCCGCTTGTGCTACGCCAGTCGTTATCGTGTGTGGCTTAGGCCTGTTGTGGCGTGGTTGGTGTGATGGCTGCAAACGCGATGAAGTGGACGTCCCTGACATTTGCTGCGAAATTGGAAGCAATACAGTGCGTTGAAAATGGCGAAAAAAAGTCAAGCGTCGCTGGAGCTTTCAACATACCAAGGAGCACTTTGAGCACTGTGCTTAAAAACAAGAGTGACATAAAGGCCAAGGCAGAAAAAAACCAGCACTCAGGCGCGCAAATGGTTTATCGACATAAGGGCCCGGAATATTCCTTTATCGGGGCCAATGCTACAACAGAAGGCCAAGAACTTTCCGTTCATTCTCGGCGCCAAGAACTTCAATGCCAGCAGCGGTTGGCTGCAACGTTTTAACGCCCGCTTTAACATTGTTGGTAAGACAGTGTCGGGGGAAAATGAGGACGCCAATGAAGGCGAGATCAAGAAGTGGCTTGAACAAGAGTGGCCTCAGGTTCTCGCCAAGTATGAGCAAAATCAGATATTTAATGCTGACGAAACGGGCCTGTTCTGGCAAATGCTTCCACGACAAACGCTCGACACCCGCGGAGACAAGTGCCACGGCAGCAAGCAAGGCATGGCTCATATCACAGTTCTGTTGGCTGCCAATATGGATGGAAGCACGAAGCTGCGGCCACTTGTCATAGGCAAGTTCCAAACCCTGAGGTGCATGCGCAACTGCCCCAGCATTCCGGTTACATATGCCTGGAACAAGAAATCGTGGATGACTCGGGATATAATCCAAAAATGGTTGAAGGCATGGGACTCTGAGCTGGCACGTCAATGCCGGACGGTTTGCCTCATCGTTGACAATTGCACAGCACACCACACCGATGTCCAGCTGAGCAATATTGAAATTATTTTTTTGCCGCCGAACACAACGTCGAAGCTGCAGCCATTGGACCAGGGCATTATTCGCGCTTTCAAGTCCATTTATAAGCGTCGGCTCATCAACATTTTGCTCATAAAGCTGCAGATGGGCCAAGAGCTAAAGATTGACCTTTTGGGTTCCATTCAAATGCTGAAAGCCTCGTGGGACAGCGTCAAGCAGTTGACAATAGTTCACTGCTTTCGGCATGCGGGTTTCGTGAGCCGCATTGAAGAAGCTTCCGAGGAAGCAAACAAAGATTTGGCGTTGGACGGCACTGAGGAAGAATGCCAGCTCGAAGAAACCTGGAGCCAGTTGGAGCGCTCTGTTGGTGCTGAGCCGCACAGCATATGCATTGACGACTTCGTTGGCGGTGACGACAGCACCGGAACAGTGGCGGAGTTAACGGATGTGGAGATCGCGGCAGAAGTTACTGCTGAGCGGCCAAACGAAGACGCTGCCGAGGTTGATCCCGCAAACGCTGATGTTGCCCCGCTCCCAACTGCAACTGAGGCTGTAGCTGCCTTGGCCCTTGTATGCCGCTACTGCAGTGCAATAGAAGGCAAGGGACTATCTCTTGTGGACCGTTTGGACTATGTTGAGGACGCCGTGGTCAAGCATGCAGTTGCCAATATGAAGCAGGCTATGCTGCTACAGTACTTTCAGCACACGAAATAAATACTTTGTTTGAAGCTTCAAGTGAGTATCTATTGCGCACAATTCGTTCATTGATTAATTTATGCTAGTTTTTTATGCGTTTTCTACGTGATTTTATATATCGAATTCTGGCTATATCGAACTATTTTGCGATCACCGCGCTATTCGATATATCGAGGTTCGACTGTAAAAGGTCACCCCTCGACTTATATACCGGCCCTTGGCACAACCTGAACAGTCGTCTAGCAACATGTGGGAGCCGCAGACCTTTTGGCATCCGCATCATTACCGCCTCCATGTTGACCGACGTGGCCAAACATGATGAAACGCCAGTGTGGTTCGACATGGCGCCGTCCACCATGGTGCGCAAACGCGGCGCGAAGGAAGTTAAGCTTCTTTCGACGAGGAACGAGCATTCGCGCTTCACGATAATGCTCGAATGCACTGCAGACGGCAGAAAGCTGCCTAGATATAACCTTCAAAGCTGCCCCCAAATATAGTCTTCAAGAGGAAGACGAAGACGCCCGAAAGAGGCTTTCCTGCAGGATGTTGTCGTTCGCGTGAACGAAAAGGGCTATATGGACGAGGCCCTCATGGTGAATTGGATCAATACCATCTGGAATCTGCGACCCGGCGCACTCCTGCTGTGTCCGAGCATGCTCGTCTTGGATGCTGCTGTTCGCGGGCACTTGACAACGGTGTAAAGCAGCCGCGCCACGACGGGAGGACCGAGCTCGTCATTCCAGGGGGCATGACGTCAACACCTCAGCCGCTGGACGTCGTGCTGAATAAACACTTTAAAGACTGTGTGAGTGAACTCTACAACCAGTGGATGGCCGGCGACAACCCGAAGACTCCAACTGGCCAGCTGCGCAGGCCGCCTCTCACCACTGTGGCCACATGGGTGTCTCAGGCTTGGTGCTCGCTGCCTGACAATATAGGTGGTGCGGGAATTCAAGAAATGTTGCATCAGCAACTCGTTGGACGGCACCAAGGACGACATGCTGTGGGACACAGCCAGTGTGAAGCATTCATCATCGGACGAGAGTTCAGACAGCTCAGAAGAATGAGCAGGCAATGAGTCTGGTGGCACCAGTAAATAAAACGAAGTTCTGTGCCTTACAATTTTTATCCTGACTTCTTTGCTTCAAGGTAAGGGGGTCGATCTATATTCCGCTTCGACCTATATTCCGCATACGGTACATTGTGTCATCCCCAAACACGCATTCCACTGGCATTCGTGGAAGCCAGCGCCGTGCGCCCACCATTGCGCAAACCAAGCCCAGACTCTCGGACATGTCGCAGCTCGCAGCATGATTCATCCAGGCTCGTTCGGTGGAATCCTCCCCCTCCCCCCTCTAAAACGCCGGCTCGAGGCGCAATTGATGCTTCGCCGGCAGCCCTTTCCCTGCTGCAAACTTCAAACGGCCGAGCTTCTCTCGTCCATTCGTCAAACTCGAATGGTGAACACTGATTTGACCTGATCGGAGGGTTCAAACGGCTGGCTGCTGCAACGGTCACCAGAGGCTATAAAAACCGAGCCGCGCAGACGGGAGCGAGCAGACATCAAGCGAGAGAGATGCTCTATCGGTGCATCGCCATGCCCCAGTGTGCGAGCCCGTTGTGCTCTCGGCCCCTGTGCGATTATGTAACGCCCATGTATTTACTGTACATTAATGTTTCGTTGACTCACCGTCGCCTTCACCAATTTATCACTCAGCTCTGTGCAACAGTAGCAGCAGGCTGAGATGCTCGAGTCCCAACAGTGGTGACAGGCTGGGAGCCCGAGTCCTAACAGTGGATGGCAGCTGCGGGATCGACCAGTGTCAGCTACCTCGGCGCATTGAGTGCCTGATATTTTCCACTCAATTCTCCAGACTGCTATAGCACACATTATTGTAGTTTAGAGTAGGGCTGTTTGAAGCACTGGAGAGAGCTTTGTTGTTTCGAGCCTAGTAGCAGTGTTTTGAAACTAAAGCTGGTAATGAGGGAGTAAACAAGCCGTTGTTGGAAAGAATTGCTTGCGCGTGTCATACTAGTAGCTCGATAGTAGTGAACGGCAAGGAAATTCTAACAAGGGCAAATAGCAAGAGGCTAGTGTGAACGACGGAGAACCTTAAAAGGAAAGAACTCAACGAAATTTGTGAAGAGTTGGGCATTGTTTTAGGTCCCGCAACATGAAAGCATGCGATTCTTGTGGTCATGCGGGTGGAGGGCGTAACGGCTGAGGAAGCCAATGAGGCCTTGGCTCAGATCGAAGAACGATTTCAGCGTGAGTGTGAGGAGGCGAAAGAAATCCATGAGCGCAGAGCGAGAGCAGCAAGAACGCCTTCAGCGCGGTGAGGCAGACAGAAAGGAACGCCAGGAGATCAGGGAACACGAGAAAAATGGCGGAGTTGGCGCAGCGGCAAAGCTCGCTGGCGCCTAGCCTAGCTTCAACAACTGCGCAGGCTAACGGCCAAAGAATCAGAGACCAACAGCCGCCATTCGTAATCGGCGAGGACATGGCAAAATATCTCGTAAAATTTCAGCATGTTTACGAGAGAAATGCCATTAAACGGGCTCAGTGGCACAGAATTTGCAAGGTTTGCTTCCCGCGGAAGCATCTGACATGATAAATGCTTGTCGAAGGAGGCGTTCGATAGCTACGACGAGGTCAAAGAGGCCCTATTGAGGAAATATAAGCTGTCAGCTGAGGCGTTCTGGCAAAGGTTCAGGTATGCAAAAAATAAAATTGGCTGGGGCTTAGCTAAGGTTAACCCTGGATATCTCGAAGCGAAAAGGTTTGGTGATGCTTATGATTTAGCTTATGGCTATGCTTTATGATTTAGCCTATGATTGAGCTCGGGTGTTTCACTAGCTCGTTTGGCTCTAGCCTTTTCATTCTTCCTTCGCAACTGCTCAGCAATTTCCGAACTTTCACCATCTTAGCTACTCTCAGCTGACATGGCCGAACGTCGCTGTTCAGCTTCCTTTTCACACCGTTTAGCGAGACGTACCTGTCGTACTTCTGGCGTTTCAGATTCTGCTTTGCTGCGTCGTTAAGCGAGACGTTCTTCTCGTTGTTCGGGTGTCTCGGACGCTCGTTGAGCTTTCAGCCTTTCATTTCTTCGATCCTTTTCAGCCAACTCCCGTGGTAGCACTTCTGTATCGGTAGTATCACTCTCTTCTCCTTCCATGTTAAATGCGCACGCCTATTCTCTGGCAAGCGGTCATATAGTCAGCCTCCGCGATAAACGCGCTTGCGGCAAACGTCTAACGATGACGCATTGCGTGCGGCAGTGGCCACCTGCGCCGCGCGTGACGTCACGCGCGGCAGTGGCGAAAGGTCAGGCGACGGAGTCGGCCATCTGCGTCGTGCGTGATGTCACTCGTGCTTCGACATACGCTAGCTCGCGCGAAGCGCGGTGTTGACTAGCGTAGTGAAGCTTTTTCGCTTCAAAAGGGCAGTGAGCCGCACACTGACTTCGTGTTTAAGCTGAAAGCCTACCTAGTTGAATGGCTCAAGGGCGAGGAAGCTTATGACAACTGGAATAAGGTGGTAGGATGCATTGCGCTGGAGCAATTCTACTGCTGTATCCAGGACAATGCAAGACTCTGGCTGCAAGATAGGCTTACGAAACAAACCTTAACAAGGTAGCCGAGCTGGCTGAGGAATACTACACTCACAGAAACTTGCACAGCAGGGCATTATGCATTGAAAAAGCGGAAAAAAAGGACGCTTCTCTAAGGAAGCCTGATGGAAGGAAACCATTCGCGCGTCGCAATTTTCGAAAAGATGCGTCTGCTTTCAAAGGAGGCTGTATGCAAAGAACAAAAAGAATTAAGGAAATCTGACAATGTTCCTAAGTAGCGCTCGGATGCCGCACATGCATTTGAGTCATGGAAGCCTTTGAACTGCTACAACTGCAAAAAGGATGGGCATATCGCGGCAAATTGTAAACAAAAGGTCGCTTTTGCAACGATTCGGGAAACAGACAAATATATGCAGTTGTTGGAACCGTACATGCAGGAGATTAGCATGAACGGCAAAAAGTGCAGAGCCCTTCGAGACTCGGCAGCAACTATGGACGTTGTCCACCAGTCTTTAGTTTCTCCGAATGACTTTACAGGAGAATGCACGTGGATAAAGCAAGTTGCTGTGGAGCAATGTGGTTGCTTATAGATCGCTACGGTGACCACTGAGAGTTCTTTTGGTCAGGTTAATTCCAAGGCGGCAGTCTCTGCCGCCCTCCCCAAGCATTTTCCTTACCTCTTTTCAAACAGCACAGAGCAGCTTCTGAGAGATAAAGGAAAATCGTTCTTTGCCGGTGTGGCATGCATGGCCCTTACGCGATCTCAAGCGCGGAAACTTTCGCAGAGGCTTGATCTGGCACCGGAGAGGGAAACATCGCTCGGAAAAGCAGACGAGCAATGTAGCTCGGATACAGCGTCGGTAGATCCTCAGATCGAGAACTCTAGGGGAAGCGGAGAGCTCACTGTTGACGCAACCGAAAGCAGTTTCAACGTTAGTGGCAACGCGATGGTAACAGTGCCACCGTTGAGCGATGCGGAAGGTTCGGATGATCGTGACAAGGAGGTAGAGCGTGTAGCTGTAGAAAAGCCCTGTCAGTGCAGCACCGAGGAAGGTAGTTCGTACTTGGCAGATGTAACTGCTGCTGTAAAAGTGGAAGATGCCTCGCATTCACCTACTGAGGAAACCTGTATACCTTCGGATGAGGTATCCAGAGCATCTGATACCATCCATCTCCACCTCCGATTTTATGTTAATGATCGTTGCTTTTTAAAAACCACAGTGAATTTTTCGAAACTATAGATAAGAAATGTTCCGACCACCACTGACAAGTAGCATAAAGAATGGTGGCTTGCTTTGGATTCATGCTGTCTACATTCAAGAAAAGGGGCCTCTGATCCCTTTTAATATTGAGGGCGGGGGGGCATGGCTCTTAAAGCTATATTTTTTATTTTTTGACCAAATTTGATGAAATTTACTACTCTTATTCAGTTTCTTGCACCGATTTCAAATATCTAGTTCTTTTTCAATAGGCCAGTTAGCTACAAGATAAATGAGAAAAATTTCTCATAATTTGCAGAAACAATGAAAAAATAACCGCACTACAGAAATTGGTATTAACAAATGTCTAGGTACTAGAAAGCATAAGGAATACAAGATCAGAAGTACTATTTTGATGTAACAAATATCAGCGATGCTATAACAATCCAACGTTCACTGTTCCAAATGTGGGTACTACCCTATTGTCTGATCTAGAGCAGAACTGCTAAATTTTAAAACCTAAATTCCAAAATCTGTTCCTAACATTGTGTGCTAACAAAAATTATGGTTCTACCTGCCTTGAAGGTTGAGATATCGCTTCTGCAAATTAGCAAGAAAGCAAAAATGGATGCTTTGAGAAAACAAGAAAGAAACAAACTCACTTTTAATCAAAAATGCAGAAAAATGGAGCTATATTTTAAGTCCTATGTAACTAAACGCAGCCAGGAATGTAGTCGGTCTGACTACGGCAACCCAAATGACGCTTTTTGAAAATGTGCTGCATGTTGTGGGAGTTTCGGAGTGCCGTACCCGTCCCGGGCCGGCGGGGCGCGCCGTGGAGAAGCAGGAAAGCGGAAGCTTTCCTCCTTCCCCACCGGCGAGTAGCCAGATGGTCTGCTCGAGAGCGCTGCGCCGCCTCCTTCCTCAAAACCGGTCGCAAGCGCGCACCACCAGGCGCCGCCGGAGCGGTCGCTGATTGGCCGAATGTAACAACGGGCAAGTACGCCAAGATCGGCGGATACCGGTCGTGGCCGGTGGGAGACTTCAGCGAGCCGCGACAGCGAGAGGACGTCAGGTAATTACCTCCCTTCTTCCCTCTTTGTTGTCGCCATCTTGCCCTGTCAGCCGCACGACCAAGCCAGACGGCAAGGGTCACAGATCAAGATTCAAGCAGCCAGCGACTTGGGAGAACCCAATAAACGTTTGGCTCCGGGCAAAGCGTCCTGTTCCGTGCTGTGTTTATTTCGCATTTCTGCTGCGCCGCCGTGAGAACGGCCGCGCGTGGTGTGCGATACCGGGAGCTCGGAGTTCACGGCCTAGACCTCAAAGGAGGCTCGAAGGCTTAGTAAGAACCCCCACAACTGGCGCCCCTACTATGATCGAACGCATCGGGACTTGGAATTCCAAGTAGGAGATTTGGCTCTCAAACGCAACCACGCGCTCAGCGATGCGAGCACGGGATTTGCGGCAGGCCTCGCGCCCAAATGGGTCGGCCCATTCATCGTTACTGAGAAGCTGTCGCCACTTAACTACAAGCTGAGGGGTCCGAACTCTGCTCGACTCAGCGGGCCCATCCATGTATTGGAGCTAAAAAGGTACTTCCAAAGGGAAGCCGCCATGGAGAGAGAGGTTCCGGCCACGCGAAATCGCGGGGAAAGGTCGCTGACCCCGACGCACCCCTACAATACCCGCAGAAAGCGAAAGCGCTAAGGGGACAACGGGGCGAAGGGTGCCCGAGCCGTGCCGAAGGCTGATTAGCGGACGAAGGACGGAGGGACCCCGGAAGATTGCACCCACCGGCGAAAAGGGGTGGCCGAGGCCGCAAAGAGGTCAATGGACTTCAATATTCCCAGAAGGGGACCATGCGATGACCCCCGCCAACCCCTGCTCCTCAGTCGTACCGTGACTTTTCTAAACGGCAAGCTGCGACATATTAGACCCGAAGGAAAGAGCCAATGGGAAGCTCAAATGTGTTTCCCAGAGGACACTGCGGGAGGACTGTCGTCAGCCCCAAGTGACCGCGGCGCTCACTTCGAACGCACCACCATGGAGGCAGCCTATCAAGTGTCGGTGGGGCGAGCTTCCGGGCATGAGCGTCCAGCCAACCACCAGCGGCAACGGGCTCGCCGGCCATCGGCACGAAGAACTCGGGACCAGCCGGTGCCGCGGCCCCACGCAGGACCCCTGCCGCGACCGCGGCAGCACTGAGACCGCGTCGGACGTGGGGCGATGAGATGTCAAGCGGCGCAGTGGCCACAAGCAGGGCCACAGCCGCGACCGCGGCAGCACGGAGGCCGCGGTGCAGCGGAGTACCACGCCGGCGGCCCGCAAGCACCTGACCCCTATCACCAGCTTTCGGGGGCCGCGCCCACACCTCGCCACCCAGATCGGGCAGCCGGGCGCCGAGGACCCGCTTCGGCCGGGACAGCCGGACCCCGGTGTCGGTCCGTCACCACCTGGGCACATCAGGCCGGCGATAAGCCACCGTGCTCATACGGGAGCGTGGCGCCGTGGGACAGACAGCTGCAGGTGGAGGCGGGCCTGGCGCGAGAGCGGGTCCCTTCCATTTTCCGGGGCAACACCATCACAGACCACCTGGCGGCGCACCCGGAAGCCGTAATGCCACCGGAGCCGACGGCCGCCTACTGCCCGGAGTGCGGCGGCTTGATTGTCAGCCGGCGCACACACGTCGCCTCCAGCTACCACCGGCAGCGGCTGGAGGGGAGCAGCCTGGACGCCGAGGTGGTGCGGGCCCGGATGGCACGGGACCCTGTGTTCGCGGCCAGGGTGCTTCAGATGGAGGTCGCCCCGGAGTCCCGAGCCCTGGTCGCACCACCTGGGCCAGGGACCGCGCCTCCTGCTGCGACGCCAACCCCAGCAGACGACGACATCGGAGACCTTGTTATGGATTTCGATCTGCTGGGGGACTTGGAACTTGTAAGCGGCCAATAAAGGTAAAGGCTTTAATGAGATCATTGCAGTCTACCGTCCGCTGAACTCAGGGGACGTTCGGTCTTTAGGGAGGAGGAGTGTGGGAGTTTCGGAGTGCCGTACCCTTCCCGGGCCAGCGGGGCGCGCCGTGGAGAAGCAGGAAAGCGGAAGCTTTCCTCCTTCCCCACGGGCCAGTAGCCAGATGGTCTGCTCGAGAGCGTTGCACTGCCTCCTTCCTCAAAACCGGTCGCAAGCGCGCACCGCCAGGCGCCGCCAGAGCGGTCGCTGATTGGCCGAATGTGACAACGGGCAAGTGCGCCGAGATCGGCGGATACCGGTCGTGGCCGGTGGGAGACTTCAGCGAGTCGCGACAGCGAGAGGACGTCAGGTAATTACCTCCCTTCTTCCCTCTTTGTTGTCGCCATCTTGCCCTGTCAGCCGCACGACCAAGCCAGACGGCAAGGGTCACAGATCAAGATTCAAGCAGCCAGCGACTTGGGAGAACCCAATAAACATTTGGCTCCGGGCAAAGCGTCCTGTTCCGTGCTGTGTTTATTTCACATTTCTGCTGCACCGCCGTTAGAACGGCCGCGCGTGGTGTGCGATACCGGGAGCTCGGAGTTCACGGCCTAGACCTCAAAGGAGGCTCGACGGCTTAGTAAGAACCCCCACAACTGGCGCCCCTACTATGATCGAACGCATTGGGACTTGGAATTCCAAGTAGGAGATTTGGCTCTCAAACGCAACCACGCGCTCAGCGATGCGAGCACGGGATTTGCGGCATTCCTCGCGCCCAAATGGGTCGGCCCATTCATCGTTGCTGAGAAGCTGTCGCCACTTAACTACAAGCTAAGGGGTCCGAACTCGGCTCGACTCAGCGGGTCCATCCATGTAGGGGAGCTAAAGAGGTACTTCCAAAGGGAAGCCGCCGTGGAGAGAGAGGTTCCGGCCACGCGAAATCGCGGGGAAAGGTCGCTGACCCCAACGCACCCCTACAATACCCGCAGCAAGCGAAAGCGCTGCTAAGGGGACAACGGGGCGAAGGGTGCCCGAGCCGTGCCGAAGGCTGATTAGCGGACGAAGGACGGAGGGACCCCGGAAGATTGCACCCACCGGCGAAAAGGGGTGGCTGAGGCCGCAAAGAGGTCAATGGACTTCAAAATTCCCAGAAGGGGACCACGCGATGATCCCCGCCAACCCCTGCTCCTCAGTCGAACCGTGACTTTTCCGAACGGCAAGCTGCGACATATTAGACCCGAAGGAAAGAGCCAATGGGGAGCTCAAATGTGTTTCCCAGAGGACACTGCGGGAGGACGGTCGTCAGCCCCAAGTGACCGCGGCGCTCACTTCGAACGCACCACCATGGAGGCAGCCTATCAAGTGTCGGTGGGGCGAGCTTCCGGGCATGAGCGTCCAGCCGACCACCAGCGGCAACGGGCTCGCCGGCCATCGGCACGAAGAACTCGGGACCAGCCGGTGCCGCGGCCCCACGCAGGACCCCTGCCGCGACCGCGGCAGCACTGATACCGCGTCGGACGTGGGGCGATGAGATGTCAAGCGGCGCAGTGGCCAAAAGCAGGGCCATGGCCGCGACCGCGGCAGCATGGAGGCCGCGGTGCAGCGGAGTACCACGCCGGCGGCCCGCAAGCACCTGACCCCTATCACCGGCTTTCGGGGGCCGCGCCCGCACCTCGCCACCCAGATCGGGCAGCCGGGCGCCGAGGACCCGCTTCGGCCGGGACAGCCGGACGCCGGTGTCGGTCGTCCGTCACCACCTGGGCACATCAGGCCGGCGATGCGCCACCGCGCTCATACGTGAGCGTGGCGCCGTGGGACAGACAGCTGCAGGTGGAGGCGGGCCTGGCGCGAGATTGGGTCCCTTCCATTTTCCGGGGCAACACCATCACAGACCACCTGGCGGCGCACCCGGAAGCCGTGATGCCACCGGAGCCGACGGCCGCCTACTGCCCGGAGTGCGGCGGCTTGATTGTCAGCCGGCGCACACACGTCGCCTCCAGCTACCACCGGCAGCGGCTGGAGGGCAGCAGCCTGGACGCCGAGGTGGTGCAGGCCCGGATGGCGCGGGACCCTGTGTTCGCGGCCAGGGTGCTTCGGATGGAGGTCGCCCCGGAGTCCCGAGCCCTGGTCGCACCACCCAGGCCAGGGACCGCGCCTCCTGCTGCGACGCCAACCCCAGCAGACGACGACATCGGAGACCTTGTTATGGATTTCGATCTGCTGGGGGACTTGGAACTTGTAAGCGGCCAATAAAGGTAAAGGCTTTAATGAGATCATTGCAGTCTACCGTCCGCTGAACTCGGGGGACGTTCGGTCTTTAGGGAGGAGGAGTGTGGGAGTTTCGGAGTGCCGTACCCTTCCCGGGCCGGCGGGGCGCGCCGTGGAGAAGCAGGAAAGCGGAAGCTTTCCTCCTTCCCCACAGGCCAGTAGCCAGATGGTCTGCTCGAGAGCGCTGCGCTGCCTCCTTCCTCAAAACCGGGCGCAAGCGCGCACCGCCAGGCGCCGCCGGAGCAGTTGCTGATTGGCCGAATGTGACAACGGGCAAGTGCGCAGAGATCGGCGGGTACCGGTCGTGGCCGGTGGGAGACTTCAGCGAGCCGCGACAGCGAGAGGACGTCAGGTAATTAACTCCCTTCTTCCCTCTTTGTTGTCGCCATCTTGCCCCGTCAGCCGCACGACCAAGCCAGACGGCAAGGGTCACAGATCAAGATTCAAGCAGCCAGCGACTTGGGAGAACCCAATAAACGTTTGGCTCCGGGCAAAGCGTCCTGTTCCGTGCTGTGTTTATTTCGCATTTCTGCTGCGCCGCCGTGAGAACGGCCGCGCGTGGTGTGCGATACCGGGAGCTCGGAGTTCATGGCCTAGACCTCAAAGGAGGCTCGACGGCTTAGTAAGAACCCCCACAATGTCTAAAGTGATCTTGCACTTCTTTGCAGGTGCCACTGCTCAGCAGTGGTCTTTTTCCGCCATGTGCTTCCTGCTTGGTATTCCAGGGTTGAGGTGCAACTCTTTCAGCATTGCTGCGGACGTCCTCTTGAATCTCAGTATTGAATCTCATCACAACCTCAGCCACTGCAGCTTATACAGTGAACAGTGAGGCATGCTGTTCCTTCAGAGCCAGTGCCCATATCATGGAGTGAAGGGAAACATTGCTGTTCTGAGTACTGCCCCTTTGGCACCGCTCAAGAAGCCTCTCATCAAAAAGTCGCTCATAAATGGGCAACAGGGCCTCACAGACATATGGAGGCAGATTTTAACGGTGCTTAGGAGCTGTCTCGCCCTTAGCACTTTCTGCATTTTGGCAGTTCCATGAGCTCTGTCATGGTGGGCAATGGCTATGGTCTCACACTAAGTCATTTGATGTTGTGCGATGATAAGTGACCATCACTGCTTTTTTCATTCCCTGCACCTCACCCTTGCGAGTCTTCAGGGTCCAGCCATAGTACCGTGTTAGTTTTGCAACTAGGTCAGCGGTTAGTTTGCCTTTACCACCAAGGCTCTCCAATCCAGGTCCCTTATGTTTTGTGGTGAGGTTTCGCAAGCTTGTGACCATCCATTTTTGTACATGGTTGGTACAGACTTCTTTTTCCACCGGAATGTTCCCATACACTGTGGCTTCCTGCAGTGCAAAAAAAGCGCTGCTGTCACCATCTTAGAGTAGAGTGGTGTACCTTAGGTTATGTCATTGCAGTGACCCCTGGAAAAACATGAGGGCTGCTTGAACTTCCATTTCACTGGCCTTTTTAGAGATGCTTTTTGGCAGGTGTGGCTTTCCTTCCAAGCCTTGTACGTCGGATCATCTTCCGTGAACAGCTCGATGGCCGCACCTACGCCAATGTGCGACGTGTGGCCACGCGTCATCCAAGAACAGTCATATGACACGGCATTGTTTCCGGGGTTCGCAATCTTCAAGTCGTCATAGAGTTCCCGAACCGATTGCACGCACAGAGTCGTCTGCTTCTCGGCAGCAAGAGCCGCTGCGGGCGCCAACTTTTTCTTCAGGCACCTCTGCCATTTTTTGGTGTGAAGACCACAACTGGAATTCTTCATCACGGCAAAAACGTCGTTTAGCGCTCTTTACCCATTCCCGGTGGTTTGCATCGCACGCGCAGCAAGAATGTTCACAACGAATGGGTTGGCCTTCTGGTTGCCGCTGACGCGGGGCAAGCTCCACACCGACGCCACATCGCCGCAGCAAGCACACCTGATAACGATCTTTATGGCGAGGCCATATTTTCATTCACCTCTGCCTACAGTGACGCTACCGCCGCACACTTTGCACTTCATGCACGACATCATCGCGTTCACGGAGTCTAAAGTTTACTACAACGAAGCTCGTCTCAATGTCGGCTGGCACGGCCTTATCGACGTCAACGCGAGTGACAAAATCCAGCTTTCACATCATTGCTGGCGTTGAACCAAGAACTTTTTCAAGAAGGAAGAAGTTTTTCTTGAGTTTCAACCTCCCTCTGCACCAAATCCCCACATTGCAACATTGCAGTGTCATGCCAAACGCGACCGCTGTCTGCAACACTTTAACTCGTCGACAAGCTGGCTAGTAGGCCTACTTCAGCAATGTCGGCGGCTTCGGTTCGGTATCGCTTGCCGTTGGCAGCGGACTGTTCTTGATGCCCTCCGAAGGAATGGCATGCTTCCGGAAATTATAAACAGATTGCTTCTTTCTTTTGCCACACTTGTGCCTCGTGGCAAACTACCCCGTTGGATTGGACATCGTTGCACACCTGTCACAAAGCACAAAGAGACGCGTCGTCACGTCACTTGCAAAGTGGAGCAGACGATGGGAACCTCCCGCAGCCAATCGCAGTGCGCTTTTTGGTCACTTGCGCTAGATCGATGAATAGGGCCGCACGTTGACTTTTCTTAGTGCGTGTATTTAGAAGTCACCAGCCAACTGGTGGAGACAATTGTAGCAGAAAATTGAAGAAGAAAAGCCAGTCTTTCCAACGAGACCAAGATGGCTGCAATTGCGCGTGTGGAAGAGCTACGCGTCGCGACAGAAAGCGTTGTTTTTGCATGTAATTCAGCTCACAGCGGTGAAAATACTGACCCACAGAACTGGAAACCTGGTGAATTTAAGGAATATTAGAATTTTCGAAAAATTGATTTTTCCCCCGATTTTTTTTCGTCCCTAAGAGCCATGTCCCCCATTATGACCCTCCTAGACTCCCCTGACTTTACTTAGGGTGGATGCGAGGATCAAATCGCGAAATTCCCGTGAAAAATTGGATTTTTGAAAACGGCAGATTCCAATTTGGTATTTTTTCTATCATAGCTAAAAAAATTTCCGCCGAGAAGAGTCTCTAAGTGTGGCTAAAAAATATTTTTGTGACCATGGGTCGCAAAAAGCTGGCTGAAATCCGCGAAAAAAAAGGCTGATTTCCGAGCGCGATACCGCCGCACCTTCACCGTAGCCCAGGCAAGTTTGGTGTCATCGGAAAGCTTGCCTCACCGCTGTACTTCTGCCAGTGGAACCACGTGTCGACGATAAAACGTGAAAAATACGATGGCCCCCGCGAAGCCATAGCTAGGCGCAGATTGTTAGCGCCAGTCACGTGGTGCTCAGTGTGCCCTGCGAGTGGCTGCCGAAAGGCATGCCGTTTCTCCGGTTGGCTGCTGCGCGCACGCTTCGCGCATATGATAGCTTGCGCTTCAACTGCTGCTGTCCGTTGTGCATTTTTGTCAACTCATCTGCTGCATGAGGTTTCGTATGTGAGCCAGCGATGGGAGTGTCGCACGGGCCAGAAGTACAGGACGAAGTATGAGCATGAGAAGTGTAAGCGCAAGCCTCGTATTCCGAAACAGAAACGGCCAGCAGCAACTGAACCGGACAAACGGGGGTCCATTTCGCTATCCAGTCACACACACCGATGTGTCGTCGGAAGCAAGCCTGCACTCGGAATTGATGCCAGACGGTGAATCCAGACTCAGCATCGTCAACTAGCCGTGACATCGCAGTGCAGCTCCGGTGCGGGAGAAGTTCTGTTTTCACAGCGACGAGTGACGGTGTGGTGCCAGCTTAACGGAATGACGGTGACCGTCAGCCTAACCGCAGATGCGTAGTTCAGGGACATGTGCCCTCAGAATATAGTGCCTAGAAATATACTGGCTAGTGTGCGCAGCGCGCGCATTTCTAACGGGAGGGCGAGGCCCCCGCCGCGATGACTGCGCAGGGAGGCTGCAATGGGCGCTGCCAGTCAAGTGGGTGCGCGAAAGCCGCCGAACTTCTGCGCAGCCTCGCGCGATTACTTAGGACGTGCGAAATCAATGCTTGACAGGCATCATTTCTTACGATTATGAAGCTGGAAGACACTAAACGTGAGCAAAAACATCCTGAGATGTTAAAAGCTAAGCAGCAATGCAGAGACGACGTGCTTTGTTCCGTTGTGTCGAAGCGGTTATCGGTCTAACGAAGAAAAGGTGTCTTTGTTCACTGCACCGGTGGACCTAGCAAGGCTTGCTGAACGGGAAAATAAGATCAAGAGAGCAGGCAGAAGGCTGACACCAATAGGCTGTCATGTGCGAAAAACATTTTGAACGAATGCATCAAAAGATCTTTCAAGATTACGGCGAACGGCATCGCAAACGAACTCGCTCGAGAGAAGCTACTCCTGAAGCCCGATGCTGTCCCTACAGTATCTGAAAATTACCCAGCTTCTCTTGTTCCTAAAAGATGGTGAAAAGGAAGGTGCGAAACATTTGCGACCAAGGACCGGCACCTAAACAACGAAACCGAAATGTCGAGCTGGTGGATCCCGAGTTGTGCTCTGGAGTCGGCGGTGATGATATGTGGGTTGACTCTCATTGCGTCTCTCGTGGAGGTGCATCGGAGGAACTCCAGAAGCGTTCCAATTCTGAGCAGACAGACATTGCTACAGGAACGGTGTGTGATAGCAAAGAGATACGGCAGTCTCCGTGCCCAGGTGATGTTCGGCACCCGTTCGATGGAATTCTGATTCCTGCGACATGGATGAAGTTGCCTGCTGCGTCAAATGGCCCTTTAACTTGTGCCTGTTGCGAGACATAAGCTGGTGACTTCTCCAAGCTATCCATCGAAAGAATGGTGACCTTTAGAAAACCTTCGCGTGAGCACGGTTCTGTAATTGCCATAATTTACTTCCGAGGAAGAGAAAAGGAAAAGCGCGTGCTTACAGCCCGCCATGAGGCAGAGGCATTAATCAAAGAAATGGCTCTGCATGGTCTGTGTAATGAATGTGGCATGGTTCCTGTTGCAGGCAAGCACACCTCATACAGAAATATGTACTTTGCAGAGAAATGCTTGCTGACCAGCAATGGATAAGCAGAGTCATGCTTTGTAAGGGCCAGTGCGGGTGGCGCCATCAGGGGACACACAGAAACGGCTGACAACACTGGAGGGAGAGGGGATGCGCTGTTGGCTATGGCGGGCATGTGCGTGAAGAGTGCGCGGGCAGCGCGGGAGTGATCCGAGTGGCGTGGTCGAAGTGGGCTCAAGTGTGAGCTCGGTGTGCGTTGCATACGGTGCACGAACTGCGGATGACTATTGGGGACTCCGGCACGAGGGACTCTGTAAGCGTGTGTAATAAATCATCCGTTGACAGCATGCAGTGCAAATATTTACGGAAGCTCTCACAGAACAACATGTACAGAAGAAGAAAGACGAAAGATCCTTGCAGTGACAAAAAACATCACAGTTGTGTATGATGGCACTTGGCTTACAGGAGGCCACAGCTCTCCCATTTGTGTAGGTTGCATTAGAGAATTTTATACCGGGCTTGTGCTGGATTGCACCGTACTGTCCTACTTCTGCCTAGAGTGGTGTCAGCGACCAACAGAGAGTGACCCTAGCTCTGACACTTGGATCGAGCGACACCAGTGCCAGAAAAACACAGATAATGGCTCAGGTCAAATGGAAATGGAAGCTGCACTTATATTTTTAAGGCGCTCTTTCAGCAGCTATGGCCTTTGCTACACAAGTGTCGTATGTGATGGCGACAGCCGAAAATATCTTGCACTGTGCAAAGATGAGGTATGTGGCTTCATGCCCCTGAATAAGGAGGACTACATAAATCATGTGCAGAAGAGGATGGGCACTGCACTCCACACACTGGTGACAAGAGCAGAGAAAGGGGAGCCATTGGGTGGGAAAGGTGAACTCACGCAGGACCTAATTAAAAAACTGACCAGCTACTATGCTTTAGCCTTGCGCAGAAACACCCAAGTCAGTGACATGCAAAAGGTCGTGATGGCCACATTGTATCACGCAACTTCTACAGATGACGAGCCTCATCATTAGCTCGGCCCACCTGGCCCCGACAGTTGGTGCTGGCATAGGTCAGCACCGGCCAAAATGGAGCCACCACTGCCTCATAAGTACAAGCTACCAAGACAGGTAGCAGAGGCACTGCTACCTGTCTACCAACGTGACTGACCCGCAACTGCTGGAGCGTTGCAAGGGCAACAAGACGCAGAATGCTGCAGAAAGCCTGCATCCTGTCATTTGGTCAATGACTTCAAAAGATCAGCATGCTTCATTGTTTGCAGTGGAGACTGCAGTCCATGAAGCAGTTGTACGCAACAACTTCGGGAACTTGCGTGCCTACACTGAAGTATGCAAGTCTGTGGGCATCAAACCTGGCAGCCTTGCCCTTCAGAGAGCTCAGGAGAAGGACCAACAAAGAAAAAGCACGCAGTGCACACAAAAAAAAAAAGCAAAGGCATAGGAACCTTGCAAGCAAGGACACCGAGTATTACAGCCCCGGGGCATTTTGAAGAACATGTAATGGCTGTGCATTGAAGAACATGTAATTGCTGTGCAACTTCAGAGCCAGTTTTCTCAGAAGTGAGTTTTGAGCAGACTGTCTTGCTTGCAGAAAGCATAGAACAACTATGCCTTGTGGGATCTGCATGAGGTTTGTTGCACTGTATTTCTTATTAAATTCTCTATGCAGTGACATTCCTATATTTTTTTAATAACTATCTCTTTTTTTACTCTTTAGCTAAATTGGCATGTTGAAGACGACCGCATTTTTCAAACATGCATACAATGTCCTGTGTAAAAAAAAAAAAAAAAAGAAGGGTGATAAAAATACATGGAGAATGTCACTGCATGAACTATTCATTTGGCTAAAATATAAAAGCAACTGTGGGCTTCTACCATGTTTTTTTATCACGCCAGGCTTTCTGCAAGTTGGGTATAACAATGATGCAAATAATTTTTATTGTTAAAACTACTCGAGATATATTAATGAAACTTTGTGTTTGATCATTCAGCACACTTCCCAATCACCGTGCCAAATTTCATTGCTCTACTACGAAAAATAAGGAATTTCACCCCAATCCCCACCTTCCCTCTTTATGCACTGATCATAGCACGCTGTGTTTATTGACAGCGTGCCCAGTGTTGTGAGAGTTCCTTACGACCGTCTGCAGGCCTTCATTGCTCGGTTGGCCACGCTTCATTAGAGGTGCTTCTCGATTGGCTGTTTTCATGAAAAACAGCTTCAGCGCTAGAATCGTCCAACATTCTCCTTGTAGAAGCATCGTTTTCGACACCTGTAAGCAATAAGCGCACTTCATACTACACTTGCCGAAAAAAAAAAAAACAGCGCATAGAGACCAAGAAATGCCATTTTGAAATTTTGGCATTAAAGCATTCGGCATTCTTCATCTGTGACAATGAAAATTGGTGTGCCATTTCTACATGAACTTATCGACACATTCCAAATGGTAAACTGCATTATTCAGTCCCATTTGAAAAGAGGATCCAAAAATAAAAGCGATTTTCGCGTCCTGCCAAAAAATGTCATGATGCCCATGTTTACTTGTTTTCTAGAAACACATTTCGCTGTAGCTGCCAGACATGGCACCACATACTTGACAGGAAGGGTTGAAATGTTAAGGACATGGAATTCAAAGGTGGAAATTCGCCTTGTATACGAAAATACAAGCATGCTTAGGTCGCATCCACATATGTGGACACAGCGCCTGAAGGAGATATACACCATGTGTGTTGATCGGCGCGACTGCTTTTGGTAACATGCCTTCCTGAGCCAAAAAGCGGGGGCTGCTTTCTCTACAAGATAAGGCTGCCATCATTGCCCAAGTGGAAAAAGGCAGAAAGAAAAAGGATACTGTCAATGAGGTTGGAACTGTATGCAGCTCACTCTCTACAGTTTTGAAAACTAGAGCCGCCATTCTCAGTGCGCTCAGGAATTGTGCTCGTGCGCAGAACAAAACAGTGATGGCTGCGGCCTTCCCGGACGTCGACAACGCAGTGTTCGCATGGTTTGCAAACAGCGTGCAAACAAAGTGCTTCAGCGAGAAGCCCCTGGAGCTCACTTGCATGCTTGGGCATATCATTTTAGAGCAAGAGCTGGCTGAACGAGCAGCTTCAAAGCCCGCCACACCATTGTAGCCAAGGTCATTTCTGGAGAAGCAGCAGGCACTGACGTGATGGCAACGTTACCGTGGCTGCTGACTAGCAAAAGAATATTTGACCAGTACAAGCCCACCGGCGTGCGCTTGCTCATGGCTCTTGAGATGCTGGCCACTGCATCGATTGCGACATCTCCGGCAGTGATTGAGAAGTGTTTTAAGCCCGCGGGCTTCACTACCACCCAGCAGGCACTACGCGCGGATTCGGCTTCAGCATCACCGAATGAAGATTTGCACAAGGGCGCACTTAATAATGACAGTGCGGCCAGCGCAGTGCCACTAGCGCTGACCAGCACATGGGGCACACTCTGTGCCATCAACAACAATGTTCCAAATGGCCTCATTGTCAATGAGTTCATTTGCGCGGATAACGACATAGTTGCCCACAAAGATATAGTTTGTGGGGGTTTAACATCTCAAAGCGACTCTGACTATGAGAGACGCTGGAGTGAGTGAAGGGCTCAGGAAATTTCGACCACCTGGGGTTTTTTAACGTGCACTGACATTGCACAGTACACGGGCCTCCAGAATTTTGCCTCCATCCAAATTCGACAGCTGCAGCCAGAATTTAACCCGCGTCTTTCGGGTCAGCAGCCGAGCGCCATAACCACTGAGCCGCCGTGGCGGCCATGACGAAGATACCGTATACACTCGACTAAGGGCCGCGCTCATGTAAGGGCCGCTCCCCCCAACTTGGCAGTCCAAATTTTGAAAAAAAAAAAAAAAAAATCATCTTGCCAGCAAACGGCACCGTCATCGCGTCTTGCGTACGGTGCATTTCGCAGGAGCCACCAGATGGCAATAGCTGTCCTGCGGCTTCGTCACGCAGCGCTATCTGTGAGCTTCGGGCGCGTGGCACTATCTGGGAGATCTTGTCACTTTTCTTGCCGCCGCCACTGATCCCTTGTGCCGCCGTTCATTTTGACGACTGCCTATAGCCCAACCACTTGCAATGGAAAAGAAAAAACACTTTAAATTGTGAAGAGTTTTAAGGTCACCGGGATTTTCAATGCCATGGACGGCACTGAGGACGACTGGATACATGAACATGCGGATGACCCGAGCAGCGACGACGAGCCGAGCCCGAGCAGCGATACCGATGAAGACATCTAGCGAGGATGTTCGCAGCTAGACGCCAGATATCCCATCGTTAGGTATATATGGCACGATCAAACAGGTTTTTCCATACGTGAATCGAAAATTGAACAAAAATTTCACGCTTCCGTGGAAGGGCCGCACCCCATCAAAATCGCGGAAAAGAAGTGCGGCCCTTACACGAGTGTGTACGGTATGACCGATAAGGCCATCGGCTGCGTGTGCGAAAACATAGGCACCAAGAACAAAGAAGCAAAACATGAAGAGAAGGCAAACCTGCGGGATGTTTTGGATGCCTTCAGCATGATTCGGTGGTTCTTAGGCACGCACGATGATGACGTGGCAATGAACCACTTTTTGCAACGTGAAAAAAGAGCTGTGAAGTTGCTACAAGGCAAGGCTTGGCAAAGTAAAGTAACTCTCTTTTGGAAATAAATTTTCATTTTGTCGACCACTTCCCCGTCTTTTCTGTCTCATGCTCATGGCAACGAAATTCTCGTGAAAGCAAATTTTTTTCGCTTTCCCCGGCGATTTCGTTCTTGCGGGTTTCAACTGTACTATCGAGGCACTCTAGAGCAAGAGGGACATGCACAGATGCCTACTGCGAGGTTGATGCAAGCATTGCTATCCCAGCTTGTGCAGTGGATCCTGGAAACCTGGCTCGCTATTGATGATATACTATACCGTATTTACTCGCATAATGATCGCACTCGCGTAATGATCGCACCCCTGAATTTTGAGGTCAAAATTACATTTTTTAAATTCCCCGCGTAATGATCGCACCCCGAACATGGAGCCGCCTGGTGGTTGATCTGCAGTCATCCCGCAGCGAATGCATTCCGACGAGTTCCCAACCTAGTCTAGTAACGTTGGAGTTCCCATGATTCCATGCTTTGCGGCGTTCGCCATTTTGCAATTCGGCAGCGTCGTAGCGTGCTTTGTGTTTTTGTGCGAGTTTACGCCATTTCACCATGGGGCGGTATGCCAGTTACACCGCCGCGTTCAAGCTCAAGGCTGTCGACTATGCACTGAAGCATGGCAACCGCGCTGCTGGTAGGCATTTCGGCGTGGACGAAATGAGGATACGCTATTGGAAGAAGCAGCGCGAGAAGCTGATGGCTACGAACAAGACACGGCGGGCTTTCCGTGGACCCAAAACGGGCAAGTTCCCTCGTGTTGAGGAGGCGGTCCTAGAATACGTGAGGGACCTGCGCAAGGATGGTTGTGCAGTGTCATTAGAAATGATACAGACGCAGGCGTGCACAACTGCCAGGAAGCTGGGAATCGCCGCAAAGGATTTCCGCGCTAGCTCCGGTTGGACGACTCACTTTATGCGACGGAATGGACTTTCCCTGAGGCGGCGGACGTCGTTGTGCCAGCGGCTCCCAGCCGCGTATGAAAGCAAAGTGATAGACTTCCATCACTTCGTCACTAGGCTTCGCGAAAAATGCGGTTACCTCATGTCGCAAATTGGAAACGCCGATCAAACTCCACTGACGTTCGACATGCCCCGGAATACAACTGTGAATGAGAAGGGTGCTCGGAGCGTCCTCGTGAAGACGTCTGGCGCAGAAAAACAGCGATGCACAGTCATGCTTGCTGTGACGGCCGGCGGGCGGAAGCTGCCACCATACGTGATCTTCAAACGGAAGACTATTCCGAAGGGAAACTTTCCCCGTGGCATCCATATACGTGCACAGATGAAAGGGTGGATGACTGCAGACCTGATGGTCGACTGGATCAAGACTGGGGAAGAAGACCAGGAGCATTTCTGCTTCCCTCGCTTCTGGTTTTGGACAGTTTTAGGGGTCACCTTGTGGACAGCGTGCGTGCCAAGCTGAAAGAGCTGCGCACGGACATTGCAGTCATTCCTGGCGGCCTGACTTCGCTGCTGCAGCCTCTCGACGTGTCCTTGAACAAACCATTCAAGGACAACGTTCAACGACTTTATGCTGAGTGGATGGCGATGGGCCAGCATGATTTGACGCCGAGCGGAAAGATTAGAAGGCCATCCGTGGAGATGCTGTGCTCGTGGATCACAGAAGCGTGGAGCAGTATCCCCGACGAGGTAGTGGCTAAGAGTTTTAAGAAGACAGGCATATCTAATGCTTTAGATGGAACGGAAGATGACTCCCTGTGGGATTGTGAAGATGCTCCCAGCGACGACACTGCCGTTTCCGATGAGTCGTGCAGCAGTGAAAGCGAGGATGGCGAGGATTCAGACTTTGATTAGCGTACTGACGAAAAAAAATAAATGGGCATTGTGCACTCCATGTGATGCTTAATGTGCGTGTTTATTGCGAAGGTAAGCCTTACTCAGCTTTTATTTTTGGTTGTAATCGAGATATATGTTCTAAGACGTCTGACCTGCAACTTGTTTGCGTTTTCGGTGCTCAAAAATTTTTTGTAGAAAATTTACCCCGCGTAATGATCGCACCCCGAAATTTGCGTCAGTTTTTTAAAAAAAAAAGTGCGATCATTATGCGAGTAAATACGGTATTTACTCACGTAATGAACACACTTTTTTTCCAGAAAAGTTGATATCAGTTTGGGGGAGGGTTCATTACGCGGGAAAAAAAGAAGTTTCAACAGATTTCTTTGGAAGAGTTGATATTTCATATCATACCGTATAAACGCGTAAGGGCCGCACCCGTGTAAGGGCCGCACCCCGTATTCCCAAAGGAAATATTTGAAGAAAAAAAATCCGTGTAAGGGCCGCACCCAAACTTTCCAGGAAACACGCAAGAATAGCCTTCGAAATACATGCGCACAGGAGCTTCGAGGTGCCGCCCATGGATGGCGCCCGAGGCCGCAGGTCATCATCATCATCTTTTCTTCTGCCGCGAGCTTCTGCTACTGTACTTCCGCTATCCGTATCGGCATCGGTATCGCCAGGTCTAACTTTGTTCTGTTCTGGCTGTCAAAGCATGCGTTTTTTGGTGGTTGTGTTACCGTGGTCGCTCGGCATAGTTGTTGCTCTCGTGCGCTGTCGTTCTTCACTTTTTCATGAACTGCCTCCGAGCATTGTTACTGTTGCACGATGGGCAAGCACCTCAACAGCTACACGGCGGGCTTTAAACTGAAAGTAGTGGAGTTCGCTCTCGAACACGGCAAGCGTGCCGCGGACAGAAAATTTGACGTGGACGAGAAGTGTGTCCGACGGTGGTGCGGACAAAGGGATGCGTTGAAGAATACCAGCTCCAAAAAGCGCGCTTTCCGAGACAAGCCATGCAAATTTCCTGAGCTAGAAGAAGAGCTGCTATGCTATTCAATGGAAGTGCGGAACAACGGCTACGCGTTGACAACGGACATGCTGCGCGTGAGGGCACAAGCCTTGGCACGTGCTAAAAACATACCGCACGAGGACTTCAAGGCTAGTGCCGGCTAGGTACGAAGATTTCTGAAGAGGAAGGGCCTATCATTTCGGCGAAGGACCACGCTGTGCCAGCGGCTGCCCCCCCCCCCCGACTACACCGACAAGGTGCTCAGCTTTCAGAAGTATGTCATCGGTCTGCGTCGTGAGCACAACTATATATTTTCGCAGATAGCGAACGCCGACCAGACCCCCGTGTGGTTCGACTGTCCCGAGAGCTGCACAGTTGAACTGAAAGGAAAGAAGAGTGTTTTCGTGCGGACAACCGGCGCGGAGCGCCAACGGTGTACCGTTATGCTGTGCGTCACCGCGGACGGGCGGAAGCTGCCCCCCTATGTCATCCTGAAAAGAAAAACGATTCCTAAAGGCGTTTTCCCCAAGGAAATTGTAGTTCGCGCCCAAGAAAAGGGCTGGATGGACGATAAGCTTGTGCTCGACTGGGTAAAAAGCGTTTGGGAGAAGCGCCCAGGCGCCATGCTGGCCCGACGATCGCTCCTCCTCTTGGACAGCTTCCGCGGTCACTTGACGGGTAGGGTTAAGGAACGCCTGCGCGGTATCCGCACAGACATGGCCGTGATACCGGGCGGCCTCACCGGCATGCTGCAGTCCCTGGATGTAAGCGTCAATCGGCCTTTTAAGGTTGAATTTCGAAGGCAGTATTCAGAATGAATGGCCAATGGCAATCCCGACGAGACGCCGACAGGGCGGCTTAAGAGGGCACCGCTCGTGACTGTGCTTGGATGGATTTTGTCCGCGTGGAATTCCGTGTTGACCGACATTGTAACCCGGAGTTTCAAAGTGACCGGAATTTCAAACAGTTTAGACGAGACCGAAGACGACTTTCTGTGGGCTGAACATTTACCTGAACACAGCACCAGCTCGGAGTCTGAAGACTCCGTGAGTGATGCCTGAACGGTAAATAAATGCCGCGCATTCCAGATTGGATTGCTTTCACTTGAAAAAAAATAAAAAATTTTTTCGAAAATCGCGTGTATAGGCCGCACCCCGAAATTTGCCCCCCGAATCTGGGAAAAAAAGTGCGGCCCTTACACACGTTTATACGGTACCTCCGTCCGTCCTTCGATCATCAACAAACGCGCACGGTCAGATGCGTTCGTGCTGCTGGTGTTTAGTATCGTTCACTTTGACACGATCCAGCAATTTTGCGGTAGCTGGCCATTCGCATCTAGATAA
Organism: Amblyomma americanum; assembly: GCF_052857255.1. Classification (NCBI taxonomy): domain Eukaryota; kingdom Metazoa; phylum Arthropoda; class Arachnida; order Ixodida; family Ixodidae; genus Amblyomma; species Amblyomma americanum. The sequence goes on along the minus strand of NC_135498.1, from coordinate 88,202,784 downwards.
CGCGAACATGCTGAACACTGGCGCTGAAAACGCGAGCATACTGAAAACCGGCCCTGAAGGTCAGGCGTGCGTTTTTTACACAAGGTTAAAAAAACAAACAGGATGGGAGAGGAGCGCATAATGCGAATCACTATGCCTTAGCTTACAGCATACAACGTCTTGGCGCTCTGCCAAGTTCACCTAGGGCAGTGCGCTCTCTCTCTGTCTCTCCCCCCTTCTTTGCCAGGAGCTCTCCTCAAAAGATAAACAAGTGATGTTATCAGGGCCAGCAGCACCTTGTGCAAAAACTGAGGAACCAGCTACGAAAAGCTAAAGGCTCAAAAAAAAGAAGTAAATTCTGACCACCAATAGTGGGGGCGGGCTCATTATGCTAGCGGGTTCATTATGGGAGTAAATACGGTAGTCATCCGCGCTTTTAAGAAATGTGGCATTTTAAACGATCTCAATGGCACCGAGGATGATATGTTGTGGGAAGACAGTGAGAAAGAGTCGAATGGGCAAGGAAAACAAAATAAAAATAAAACTACCCAACCCACACCGCCAGACACAACAGGCTGGCAGCAGTGACAGTGAGCGATGGTCGCTGAACTTGGGGGTCGCCTTACGTTTGGAGCTGTCCTAGACTCTCGTGAACATCGTAATTCACCTATCAAAGAGAAATTATGTTTTAAAATCCGTGCAAAAAGCCCCTCAAGTCAAGGCGAGAGGATCTCTTACACATCCTACGAGGCCAGACAAAGAGGCGTGCTGTCGACTTGTTTTGCCAATGAATTTTGAAGCAAACAAAACGGTGCACCTAAAGCAAGCAAGACAGATACAGTAGAAGCTCGACCATATGATTCTCATGAGGTCCCGAAAAATATTAGTCACATCTGAAAATGCTATCATCCAAAATTAACATAAGCTTTGCACAGAAGCACGGGAAATGCATTCCCATAGACCTGTTTACAGCTGACAGAACTTGTTTAGAGACGTGCACCATCTCTCACTGCTTGCGGTGCGTAGTGCGTAACTTGCGATCGTGGCATCGCCAATGTCACATTTCTACTGAGAGTACAGAAGAAGAAAAATTCTGTACACTGTAGACAATGCGCTGTGCCCAGGGAATTGTACAATTCATATCACCCCGAAATTCGTATCGACTATGATCATATCATCAAGATTCTGTGTTACAGCAGAATCCATTTGCCAGTAACCAAACAGTTGCCAGTAGCCAAAGAGCAAGGAGCCTACCTACATTGTTCCACTCTTTTTACATTTGGCAAACGCGTTTGAAATCTCAACCTGAAGGGGACTGAACGTTTTTCCATATTATGCAGACATTGAATTAGGAGAATCTTCTTCTACAACACAGTTCATGTTGACAAGACCAAAGGATCAGTTCGTATTAGGCAACAGTTCAAAATAATGAGTTTGCTGTACCACCAGACACCATATCCTAATGGCCTGATCCACACCAACACTGTTTGCAAGGCTGTGTGCACTGTGTGCAAGGCTAGCAAATGTGACATGTGGTTTACAGACACTATGCAGAGGTCGCAAAAGAAGTTGGTGGTGTTGTAAGGTGGCAGAGCAGGTGGAGGCAGTGTTCGGCAGGGAGGAACTCGAAACACCGCTTAAAAAGAGTTCCAAAATGACACACCCAATCCAGGAGTGGGATATCGCCCATTCGCCTTGTCCCCTCACGAACGCCGAGACAGGGAAAGGTGGTGCAGCACAATGCCTGGGCAAAGGAAACAAAACACACAGTGTCAGTCACAATCGTCGACAGCTCAGCCTGCTCTCAGGACAGATACGGATTCTCAAACTTTTTGCCCTCACCATGGCCGTGTTCCCACACAGGAGAGTCACCGCTCTTAAAAGTAAGGAAGGCCCCAGAGGAAGCAGATACTCGTAAATAGCCTGTGCCCACCAATGGTGTACATAGCTGGAAGTACCTATTTTTTTGTAAGGGCAAGGCACTAAGGACTGGTCCACGCTTAAGGTGTATTCTCACCTGTGAGTCAACAAGATTATGAGGTGGTTTGAATTTTTTTTTTTTTGCAAGAGGAAGCTTGACAAAATTTCCAGTGCGTTATATAATACAGAAACGCCCAACTGTCATTAGTTACATATTTTTCACTTTTCAGCAGCGAAGAAGTTTTTGTGACAAGAAGCTTCCCACCCAGTTTTCCGCACAGGAGGATGTAAGGTGCAGTGCATAAGTAAATAAGAAAAAAAAATGCAAGTTCAAAGTGATGCAACTATCTTGTCCAGAAGCACCGTCTACAAACTAGCAAAAATTTCTGATAATACAGGTCGAAGGACAGTTAATTCATGACGTAAGGTATGATTTAAGGGAGGTGACAAGGAAACTGCACCATCCATGCTGTGGTAACCATTATTGACAAAAGGGGCCTAAATGCTGTCAACCCTGCAAGTCACTAAATCTCCCAAAGTTAGCCCCCCCCTAAAGTAAAAGCTCATTAATTCGCCCCCTGTTATTAGGAAATCTGGCCAATTCGACCCGGTTAGTTCGGTCCCAGACAATGCCCCTGTAAGTTTATGGCATTGTACACTTGTTACTTCAGGCGTTGCGGGCCTTGCACTGGTTCATTCGAACAGGTTCCTGAAGGGAGGCCGCTTCCAGGTTGTGGGGACCAGCCCTGCAGCTCCTGAGTTTGCTTTCCCGCGAGGCACCGCGCAGCAGCAGTCTCACCCCGAGGATGAACGCGTTCCCTTGTCAGTTACATTAACTGGCAAGAGAGGGCACCAGCGTCGCTGCGCGGGAGACTGCTGAAGCCCGCCCGCGGGAGATGGGATCTCTTCGGCTGGGATAATCAGCCTGAGCGGACGCGTCGCTCGGGGCTCTGCTCTTCGCCGGCGGGGCGAAGAAGCGACGGGGAGACAGGCTCCCGTACTCATCCCTTCCGGCCTGCGGAGTTTATATCCCTTGCCCTAGCACGGGCGAACATTCGCTCGGAACCTTGCTGGTGAGTCGGACGACCTCGATTCATTAGCGTACCTTGTTGCTACAGTCGAAACCCGCAATAACGAAATCGCCGGGGACAGCAAAAAAATTCGCTTTCGCGAGAATTTCGTTGCCGCGAAAATGAGACAGAAAAGATAGAAAACAGCCTGCAAAAAGAAAATTTATTGCCAAAAGTCAGTCAGCTTAGTTTGCCGAGCCTTACCTTGCAGCAACTTCATGGTTCTATTCTCACACTGCAAGAAGTGATCCATTGCCACGTCGTCGTCGTGTGCGCCTAAGAACGACCGGATCGTGTCAAAGGCGTCCAACACATTCCTCGGGTTCGGGTTTACCGTCTCTCCATGTTGTGGACCTTGGTCCTCGGTGTCGTCAGTTTCGCACACATTTTTTGGCTGGCGGAGACATCTCAAACGCAAACGTGCGGACTGCTGCTCATACACACCGCCACCACACACAACGAACACATGTGCACCGCTCGCAGGCCTAAAAGTGCAGCGCTGATGATCTAGTGTCGCCCCCTGATGGTGTCGCTGCGAGGCTGCCTTCCCTGAACATAGCCTCCGAGATAAACAACCACGCGGAACCGATCACAGAGGACATGCGCTGCGCCGGTATGGTGGCTAGCACCGGCTCAAGGTGGCTAAAGTTTTTAAAGTTGTTCCGGCTGCAAGGTTGCCAGGCGCCAATGCTCTCGCTGTAGCCACGCAAGCGCGCTATTGCAGTTTGCTCAATTTGAGTGCTTTTTTGACGCTGTTATTCATAATATGGGAGACAGTATGCGGACCGACGCTGCAGCAAATTTCGTTATCGTGGGATTGCGGTACAAAAATGTTTCGTTACCGAGAGATACGAAATACATTGGCCCCTATGGGCATTTGCCGGGATCTCGGAAATATTTCGTTGCGGCGAGAATTTCGTATTCTCGAGATTTCGCTATCGCGGGTTTCGACTGTAGCTGGCGTTATTGTTTCTGTAGCAATAAATGCCTGTTTGTGTCAGCCAATGTGTCATTCCTTTGTTCCCCCAGAGCAAGGCCCGCCGTGGTCGGCGAGCGCTCGGTAGCGTACGCGATCACGGGGTGGGGTCCGGGCGGCTTTGAATTGTGTCAGCCGCGATTGAGTGGGGAGAAAGTACTTATCTCCCCAAGTAAACCCCACATCTGGCGCCCAACGTGGGGCCTGCTCTTGGAACATTGGACGACTGTCGGTTCGGGGAACGCTCCTTGTCCGGACTTGACAAGTGCTAGGCCTAGAGTGAATTTTGATCGCTAGGACCTGCGGCATGCTTTCTTGAGTGCGAGTATTGCGCTGCAGCATGTTTGAACTTTTCGACATGCTCAGCACATTTTTCCCTGGAGTTTCTTCGTGAGAATCACTTGGTCCGCATCGAGGGAGCGCGAGGCCTAGCGCCCGCGGAGTCGCCGAGCCCGAAGCGAGTGAGTACGGAAGCCGCGTGGGTGGTCCGAGTTTCTGTATATATTTTCTCTGTCTCTTTTTCGACTCTGGGAGTCGCGGCTCCGGGAGCCGGGTGGCCTGGGGCCACGGGTGCCGCTACGAGCTCGCTGGTATTGCAGCTCGGCACCGGGCGCTCCGACACCGTCCGATACGGTGGGCGCCGACCGCTCAGAAGCTGCTTTGTGCAGTGAGCGGGGTAGGACCACCCCACAAAGCTGGCGTCTCCTCGCGGCTGCGGGCACATAACCCGTTTCGGGTCTTTGTTGTGGTCACGGTCGTTGTCCGAGTGGTAGTTAGGCCTGAGGCTTTCGGAGCTGCCTGCACCACGTTAAAAGAGACACGACCACCGGACCGTGTCGTTGAGAGGGGGCGCACTTTGCTGCCCGCCCGTTTTTTTTTTTTTGTAACCTCGCACGAACTGAGCAGTCTCGTTCAACTCAAGAAAGGGCTTTGTTCACTCGAACTTTGCGTTTGCACAGCCGCCGACACGTTTTGCTAGCGAGTTAGGCATTGTGCCACGAGGCCCTTGCGGATGCCATTTCCCCTCCCGTGACCTACGTTAAAGGCACGCCGAGAGCGTTTCGGCAATTTTGCAGATTCGGTGGAGCCACCCAGGCTTGCTGTCCGGTGCACATCGTCTCGCTGCGACGGAGCGGCCTGTATCCTGTTCGCCGCATCCATCCGGGGCAGCTGTGGCGAGACCAGTCAGCAGCCACCTCCGGCTGCTGCTGCCCTGGCGACTACTGCAGAATCCTGGCCTGCAGTTTTCACACCGCCTTCGATTCGCGGGCCTGCGGACACGGTAGTCCGCGGGCCATGCGAGTCGTCCCAGCGGAAACCTTCACGCCGCCTTCGGAATACCACGGAAGTCTGCGTGGACGCTGTCGGCGTGACCTCCGCTGCAAGACGTGCCTCAAAGACATGAAGACCAGGAGACTCCTCTATAGCATGTACTTTCAGGCGCGTGGGTCTATTTAAGGTTGGGGAGATGTGGGGACCTGCCCTGCAGCCCCCTGAGTTTGCTTTCCCGCGAGGCACCGTGCATCAGCAGTCTCACCCCGAGGATGAACGCGTTCCCTTGTCAGTTACATTAACTGGCAAGAGAGGGCGCCAGCGTCGCTGCGCGGGAGACTGCTGAAGCCCACCCGCGGGAGATGGGGTCTCTTCAGCTGGGATAATCAGCCTGAGCGGACGCGTCGCTCGGGGCTCCGCTCTTCGCCGGCGGGGCGAAGAAGCGACGGGGAGACAGGCTCCCGTACTCGTCCCGTCCGGCCTGCGGAGTTTATATCCCTTGCCCTAGCACGGGCGAACATTCGCTCGGAACCTTGCTGGTGAGTCGGACGACCTCGATTCATTAGCGTACCTTGTTGCTAGCTGGCGTTATTGTTTCTGTAGCAATAAATGCCTGTTTGTGTCAGCCAATGTGTCGTTCCTTTGTTCCCCCAGAGCAAGGCCCGCCGTGGTCGGCGAGCGCTCGGTAGCGTACGCGATCACGGGGTGGGGTCCGGGCGGCTTTGAACCGTGTCAGCCGCGATTGAGTGGGGAGAAAGTACTTATCTCCCCAAGTAAACCCCACAAGGTAGGACCCAGCACGGCACGAGACCATTGAAATAGCCCTACTCAAAATCTAAATTCCATGCCGCAGAGCAGCTCGCAACCCGCGCACCTCTGATAACGGCATGCAACGGTAGACGTGATGACGAATGGTCTTCAAGAACAGTCCGACCACTTAGTTTCGGCTTCGGCTTTCTGATCTTTGAGCCAGCTGTCACCACGGCCGTGTCACCACAGCTGTCACCGATGATGGCTCGACTAGCCAGCATCAGCTAGGCAGCCAATTCTTCTGATGCTGATTGGCATGTCGATGTTTTCTATCCACCCCCCACCACCCTTTACTTCTCCCCATTTCGCTTCAGCACTGCTGAGCATTTCCTTCGCTTCCGTCCGTGTGGTTCCATTCTTCCAGTCCGCCGAAACTGTGTGTTCATCACCCGCCATTCACAGATTGTGCGATGCTGCGAATGAAGATGAGAATGGCGCTGCTGCGCCATTCTCATCTCAAAAGTAGGCACCCATCACCCAGTCTTTCACCAAATAAATTTCCCGTGATGCAAGCAGCTTTTGACAATTTTTCGAGGTTATTCGATAATTTGAAACTTCTGGATAATTCAAAAAACTTTTTTCCGGTCCCTTGAAGTTCGAATCAATGAGCCTTTACTGTGTACCCTTTTATCACCTTGCGACAATGGGATCACTCTAAAAGGGGCCAGATTCTGTGGGATAGCAAAAAATTTCTGGAAAAAAGAAAAGCATGCACACAAACAGGTGGACATAAAAGGCTTGTCATGATCAAACATTTCTTCCGCACGACTCATAGTGCAACAATTTACACTCTGCACCAATAGTCCATGGTTCGCACTGAGCCTCGTCAACCTGACAATGTTTCTTTAATGGGACATACTGCCTGTTGTTGGTACTGGTACACAGAGTACGAATACAGCATAGAATTACTGCAGTGCAATCAGACACCAACAAGAGAAGAAAGGCGCAGCTCTTTAAATGATCCACTTTTCGGTAAGGAGCCACTACTGCTGCTCAGCGCGTCCGCACATGCACGCACATGCACACACACCTGCGGCCACAGAAACATTAAGGCTGCCAATGGGGCTCTCCTGACCCCGAACGGGAGCCACGCAGATGATGGAATCACACAGGGCAGACACCTCAGGCTGCATCCCCTGGCCCTCGTTGCCTGCGGAAAGCACCACACGAAGCAGGATGATATGAGGACAGAAAGGCCATGGCGCTAAACGAAGCATCCACTCATCTCTGTGATCAAAAAAAAAAAAACATCAGACCGCATATACATTTGACTGAGGGCCATGCTCCCGTGAGGGCTGCTTCTTATAATTCGCCGGCCAAAAGGACAGATAAAAAATTCACTAGAGTTTTAACGCATGCGCCGCTCTGTTGGCGGCGCATGCGTCAACAACAGCATCTTCGGAGTCTCGTAGTAAGCGAAGCGAGCGTACGGCACGAAGGAGGCCCAAGAGGCGCAAGCGCAATCCCGGTGGCACATGCTGAGCGAGGTGACAACGCCGCGTGAGCTGCCGTCATTATGTATTGTGCCATCTACCAGCACGGCCAGTAACCAGCTCGGGCAACGCGGGTCGCCCTCAAGGTCAAGCTTCACCAATTTTCTTGGCTGGGGTTGGACCTCATTAAAAAGTGCTATTAGCACTAAAACCCCTCACACTCACGAGGCAAGCCCGAGCAAGGGCAGTAGTAAATTTTAAGAACAGTTTTAATAAAGGTGTCCGAGGTCACATCATTGCATGTGGCACAAATAACCACTTTATAAAATCTGTGGTGCAGAAGCTAGGTCAAAGGGGGTCGTCTCCATGCAAGGGCCGTAGCCTGTCATGGATGGGAAAAAAACTCATGCACGACTTCCTACAGCTCTTGAAGGCTAAGCCGGCAAGAGCTTCGGGCACCACTGAAATGCATTAGTGACCACGAAAGCCAGAATGAAACATACATTGCCCCAGTGTTCCGGTGCAACACCAAGGAGGAGGAGAAACGAAACAGGGCAAGTTTCATTCAATGTAAAAACGTTCAGCAAGAACAGAAACTGCCAGTGGACAGTCTCCTAACACCTCGTAGTTGGCAAAGCATGTCCGACAATAAAGCTTGGCTAGAAATACAGTCGCCAACACACTTTTCCAAGTCATGAGATCCCGAAAAATGGTCCAAACAATCGAACAGAACAAAAAATCTGTGCACTTCAGCAAGATCAATTCGATGCGATGGATCAGCCTCAAAAAATGCGAACTTCTCTGTTTCAACATCCTGTATGCAAGTGATCATATCAGATTATATCAGAGCCGTTTAAATCCAACATGGCACCTTTCACGGCAACAAAGAGCCAGTTGGTTGTGACAGACACCCACTTGCGTCTGTGTCGGGTTGAAAAAAACGAATTCCGCAGTATTGCTGGCATCCATTTTTGTCTGAAAAATTTAAATTTTTGGACTCTATATAGTCCAAAATATCAGTCATGAATATGTACACATTAATATGAGGTGCATGAGCATGCCTCAACAAAGTACGAAAAATCGGTCAGCTACTACCTGCCATGTGTTCTCTGTTCCTTCCATTGTATACAGTCGAAACCCGCAATAACGAAATTGCCGGGGACAGCAAAAAAAATTCGCTTTCGCGAGAATTTCATTGCCGCGAAAATGAGACAGAAAAGATAGAAAACAGCCCGCAAAAAGAAAATTTATTGCCAAAAGTCAGTCAGCTTAGTTTGCCGAGCCTTGCCTTGCAGCAACTTCATGGTTCTATTGAAGAAGTGATCCATTGCCACGTCGTCGTCGTGTGCGCCTAAGAACGACCGGATCGTGTCAAAGGCGTCCAACACATTCCTCGGGTTCGGGTTTACCGTCTCTCCATGTTGTGGACCTTGGTCCTCGGTGTCGTCAGTTTCGCACACGTTTTTTTGGCTGGCGGAGACATCTCAAACGCAAACGTGCGGACTGCTGCTCATACACACCGCCACCACACACAACGAACACATGTGCACCGCTCGCAGGCCTAAAAGTGCAGCGCTGATGATCTAGTGTCGCCCCCTGATGGTGTCGCTGCAAGGCTGCCTTCCCTGAACATAGCCTCCGAGATAAATAACCCCGTGGAACCGATCACAGAGGACACGCGCTGCGCCGGTATGGTGGCTAGCACCGGCTCAAGGTGGCTAAAGTTTTTAAAGTTGTTCCGGCTGCAAGTTTGCCAGGCGCCAATGCTCTCGCTGTAGCCACGCAAGCGCGCTATTGCAGTTTGCTCAATTTGAGTGCTTTTTTGACGCTGTTATTCATAATATGGGAGACAGTATGCGGACCGACGCTGCAGCAAATTTCGTTATCGTGGGATTGCGGTACAAAAATGTTTCGTTACCGGGAGATACGAAATACATTGGCCCCTATGGGCATTTGCCGGGATCTCGGAAATATTTCGTTGCGGTGAGAATTTCGTATTCTCGAGATTTCGCTATCGCGGGTTTCGACTGTATTTTCACGAACTGTCAGTGCAGAACGAATTCAAATCCTAAGGCTACAAAAGGAATGCACCCAATTCAGAATTGAAACAAAAAAACTGCAACCCAATACCAATGAGAAGGGGTAACCTTTAACATTTACATGTTGTGAGAAACCAAACCTTTTTGTGGTAACCACATACAGTTGCGGACCATTTTTTGGCCTCCAGTAATGTGGGCTTCTGCGATATTTCGGATTTTGTTGAGGAACCATCATGCACCTCATAGGAACATGCATATATATTCATGACTAATGTTTTCAAGTCTGTGAAAGTTTGATCTTTCAGACTAAAATAGACAGCAGCAAAACCCTATATACTCCAAATGCTCCGATTTTTCAGCCTAACAGACGTAAATAAACACAGCTGCCATAAGCATCCACGTATTCCCTGCCATACAAGGCCCCATCTTGAATACATACGTATTCAATCGGACGGGACTCACTTGGATAGGCTTGGCAATTTGTATAGTAGAGCCTCATTGCTGACACGAGTTAATGGCATGCTCCACGTTCCATCGAAATGGTTTACAAAGATGCGTAATCTTGGCCATGCAACCGCATTTATAATGTGACAGTGGCCAGATCCACACAGTACTGAGGCGGCTTGGAGGGATGTGGTGGGGAAGGGTTGCTTCCAGCAAATCCCCTCTATCGTAACCTTCCTTGAGGAGACAAACACTGCCCTTGCCTTGCTCGCCAGGCAAAATGGGATGTGCATTGTGGCAGTTCGTGGCATGACACGTGGCTGGATTGCACATTTAGGTATCGGTGACGTGACATGTGGACAAGTTATGCACCAAGCTAATATCGCTTGCAAGCCTAACAGGAAATAGCGATATTCACGATTTTCAAGCCAGTTTATCTCAGCAAAATTCTTTTTTTTTTTAAGCTCGCGGATTTTTCAGACTGCTTCATTACACAGAACATATTCCGGGTCCCACCGCTTCAGAAACGTCAGTTGGAACCTGTTGTATCTATGAAGGGCTAGAATACGAATACAGACGTTTGCG